>NC_064763.1:2679083-2873336 GCF_011397635.1 Epinephelus fuscoguttatus
TTCTGTTCAAACATATAAATATATCTTGAACAAAACACTGCTAAACTATTTTAAATCTTGCATTGAAATAACAGGAAAATCTTGGTTATTATCACAATAAGTAGCCCTAAAGTAAATATAAATTTAACTGTTTCAGGTTTTAATTTAAGAAAAATAAAAATGTAATATAATATATTATAAAGATGTATTATTATTGTTATTGTTATTATTATCATCATCATCATCATCATCATCATTATTATCATCATCATCATTATTATCATCATCATAATCATCATTATTATTATCATTATTATTTTGTCATTTAATAAATCAGATAAATGCTCCATTTAAAAAAGAAATCTATTAATATGCAGCTTTGAAATTTAAATATTCATATTTTTTCTAAAACATTTCTATACTATTGTCAAATATATTAAAACCTTTATTTCTGTCCATTGTTTATTCAAAAATCATTTTTGCCAATCTAATTATCTTTTGATTCACCACAACTAAATGAATGTAATGAACATAAAAACATCCCCTTTTTTGTTTTTATTTTCAGTCAGTTTGGTTCATAAATTTAAAAGAAAATTTAAAATCATAATTAATAAACATATAAATGGTCAGTCTTGTCTCTGGGCTTCCCAAATCTTCTGCTCCAACCTGATTCTTAATCATCCTTTCTCACCACCTGCTCCTCCACTCTCATTTCAGAGTCAAAGTTACATATTACAGCTCGAAGAACACTTCTGCAGGAGTGTACTCGCACATGACAGGGTACCTGGACAGAGACGGCCAACCCATACAACATGCACTGCTTGGGGATATCACTGTTGTGAGACGTCAACCTATCAAGGTGATTGCCCATGGTGACTCATCCTCAAAAATACCTTTCCACAGGTCACCATTATACTCACACCGCTGAATTAATGTACTTTATTATTTGCAGTTTTGAGTAGCTTTGTGGAGCTGAGGGAGGAATCTTTAAGGGGGATTATCAGCTGACTGATTTTTGGGATGGCTACAGTTGGTACCTTGTTCTTCACGTCTGTGCAAATTTTGCTGTTGGTTGCTTACAGTTGTATATCGAAATTGTTATGCAGTGCATTTTCCCGTCCGACTTGCAGCTAAAGTGATTTGGTGAGAGACAACAATCTGATTGAACTAAAACTGGAAGATAATAAGCCACATTTGAGGCCTGCTGAGCTTTTGCAAGTAAACCATGATCTATGTTAAAATGTCTGTGTCAACAAAATGAGGCACCGGTCTGCCCTCGCACAAACAATCACATATCGGTCAGGGTGATGCAGTGATGTCCGCTGACATTTAATTTCTTGCTTGTCCCTTGTTATAAGACCAGTCATAAGGATGTAAAATTAAGGGCTTGCATGTCATGAGTCTGGATTGAAGCTCAAGTCATGATGTTTTTCCCTTTCTTTTGCTCTCTTCCTTGCTGTAAAATGCAGCACAGATAGAGAGAGGGAGAGAGGGAGGGATGGAGGCTATGAATAGGCAGAGTGAGTGGCATGCATGGACAGCCCCTCTGTCTCTCAAAGACACTGCAGCAGCTGCATGCACGCGATAAGAGCAACCATTCACAGTCAACCCCCCCCCCTTTCCTCCTCCTACACACCAATATATTTTCTCCTCTCCCTCCCTGTCTCTCTACAACACACACACACACACACACACACACACACACACACACACACACACACACACACGTTCATATGCACATCAGCCACTCTGCAGGTTCCTACACAGATGCTGAGATTTCAAGCAGCCTTTGTCACCAATCAAAGGTCCTCCCTGCAAATCATTCTGTTTTTTTCCAAATTTCTCTATGACGTCATTGTAAAGCAGGGTTGAACATGGATGAGATGGAAAGGTGTGGGGGGAAATCATCTTATCACTGACAGAAAGCAATCACAAAGCACTCTGCAAGAAGCAACAGAAGCATCTCCACAGCACTGTGAATGGCGCTCATCTGTCCGCCAAATCCACTGCTGAGTTTGATTTCATATTTTTTTCCCGGTATTCTTCAGTGAACTCATATGTTGTGTATTCCAGGTCCTGTCTTCTCATGTGTGCCATAATTTGCTGTGATGTGGGTAAGGTCATTGTGTTACATCAAAACCATAACTTGCATTATGTCACCTTGCATCCCTAAGATATTTAGGCCTGAATGTATTGTTCATGTCATTTTGCCTCCTCCCACCCAGATAGGGAGGAGATCTTTGTGGACTAATGTCCCTCTATACAAAAAATCTCAACCTGTCCCAGTCCAGCCCTCTTAGCACTTTAATATCCAGCTTTCAGGATTGTGCTTTACATACAGCTGGAGCCTCAGCGCCTTATCAAACATGCACCCACACAACAAATCTTTTCTCCAATATGTGGCACGTATGTATATATCCAACCACCAGTGACATCCATGCCGATCACTTTGATCCACTAATAGCATCCAGCCCCATATCCATACAGTCCACACATTGTCTAAGTGCCAATTAATTGGTGGCTCTTTCCACGATTAGCTCATGTTGCGCTTATAGCTAATCTGTACCTTGGCAGGGAGCCACGCATGACCTGGCTTCCATCCAGGTCTGGGAGCCGCGGAGGAAGCAGCCATGAGCTAGCCCAGCATAGCACTGAGCAGCCTGGAGAAGATGTGCCAAACAGCAGCAGCACAGAGAGACCTCACTGTTTATCAAAGATTAAGCAGTGTTTAGTATCTCTCCCCGACCCTCCTCCTCCTGCCTGCGCTCAAATATACGCATGCGTGTGCACACACGTACGTACACACACACACACACACACAGACACAGACACACACACACACACACACACACACACACACACACACACACACACCATCACCTCCAGCTCACACCCTAATTGTTCCTAGCCCTGAGAGTTTAATAAAGAACAAATTGTGGTTATTGGTGAGCAAACAGCACAGTACTGAGGTGGGAGTGTGATCATTGCAGTGCCAGTGCAGTTAAGAGACAGAACGAGCATCAGCCAATTTAATTAAAATCTCTGTCAGTCTCGGGCTATGACTGGAGCTGGCTGTGTGGAGCACACAGAGCATATTCTAATGCTGATGTTTTACAGTTTTACACTTATGACACATTTCTTATAATGTTATTTTAACTGCAAAGTCATCTATACAGTCATGTTTTCTACTTGTTATGTTGTAATGAAGCATTTATAATGTTGCTTCACTGCAGTGTAAGGTTTGACATAATCAGCATTCTAACCATGACTTATTAGACATCTCTCAAATGACTGCAGCTGTTTGGAGTCTTCTGCAGGGGGCACTGAAGCAAAAAGAAAACACTATTTATACTCTGCTTCAAGAGACACACGCCTATTTTACCTGCAGAGAGGTTGGCAGTTGAAATGACTACACTATTTACTCACAGGTTAATATTACATGAACTGTAGTAATACAATAATTTGGTATCTTACTCTTTTTTACTCTGATCTACACATCAGAGTCTGACTGTAACATTTTTGAAAAGTGTGAATATGTGAATATAAGTATGATTACACTTTTATCACAGTTTTTATTAAGACAGTTTTGCTCAATCAAGCCTTATGAAAACTGTAAGACCAGTTTAACTATGATTTCAGCTGCACAGGTTAGCTTTAAAATAATAACTATTAAACACTTGTGACAGTCAGAAGTGGTCATCATTACAAAATGTAATTAATACTTCTCTTTAATACTGGCTGTTGCATATCAATTTTTTTAAGTAACATAATGCTGTACTGTTTTACGGGCTTAGCAGATTTGCGCATTTTTTTTTTATCCTGTAGCTTATCATGCTGCCTGCAACCTGCCCAGCCCAAGTGAATCTACCCGTCATGTTCCCATAATGCTTTGTGGCAGCTGCAGCCAGATTCATGCACACAGGTATTGATTTTCTTCCCAGTTTTTTTTTTTCCCTTCAGTGCAACCCTTTATTTATCTTGCTAAGCCCCCGCTACTGGGCGTGAGGAGAGAAACCAGCTCGCAGCTTGTGAGAGAACACAGTGAATTCAACATGAGAAATGCTCACCACATAACCTGGATTCATTTTAATTTATCTGTTATTTATTTGCCACCACTGCTCTGATAATCCTGCTCTGTGTGTAATGCATGCGTAGGTATGCATGTGTGCATGTGCATGTGTATTTGTGCTGTCTGTCCATCCTTCCATACAAACACTCCATTCTCTACAGGCCACCTGACCCATTTTCTGTGTGAATAACAATACTCCAGCCAATCATAGGCAGACAGAATGGCGGATGCTGGAAAAAGACTACATCCAGCCTGTCACACGTCAGAGTCCCAACCCTGCCTGTCGACAGATCTAGGCAAGGATGGATAGAGAGAGAGAGAGAGAGAGAGAGAGAGAGAGAGAGAGGGAGAGAGAGAGAGAGATTGTAATCCTCTCTCTTCTTTCCCCTCCTTACCTCCCCTCCTTCTCCCTCTACATCTCCACCACAGGGACCAGTAAAACCATTACCCACCCACCCCAGCCCCTGGCTCAAGGTTGTGCTGCACCAATGGCTGAGCTTCCTACAAAGCATGCTAAGAAAAGGGCAAAACCGACAGCGAGTGAGCTGCAAGGCTGCTCACAACAAAAGACATCCATTATACCACTACCCCCGGCTAAATGATTACCTTCAATTCTAGCTCTACACAAATGTTTACAGTGGCATTACACTGATACAGGAAAGTCACTGTCCATCAAAAATACACCTGGGCTTTAATGCAAAAAAAAGAACTGAAATGTAAATACACAACCTCCTTTTTTCATTTATGCAGCTACATGTTAGTGAAACATTTCTGTAAACTGATAACATGTTTAGTTGAGCGTAGTTTGGTTTGTTTTACTCATTTTCCAACTGATACAACTCAAATAAACAAAAGAAAAAATAGTAATATTAAGAACTCATTACTTTTGAAGTGGTAAAAAAAAAATAAAATAAATTTTGCTGACCAAAAACACATAGGCTGAAGCCTTAGCTTATTGCACTTACCCTTTTACCATTAATTGGTTTGTACTGCTCCCTTTAGAATCATGCAATGAAAATAAAAGAAACAAGCATATCCAAATAAATGTATATTATATACCCAAAACTCCCCCCAAAAAAATCATGTACACACATTAGTGTTCATAACACCATTTTTTTATTTCTTAATTACTAAACAGTAATTATAAACAGTAATTATAATATATATTGGGAAAAACTGGAATGTAATGTGAGTGTTACACAGGCAGGACGGCAGAGGAGATACCCACACACCAACGTAACTGAGCTAGAGAGCCACAGAAAAGTCCACAGGCTGAAATCAATGCAAAATAGTCTATATATTCAAAACATCTGTGCACAAACAATGTGCTCAAAGTGCAAAAAAATAAACTGATGAAGAGTGAGTAAAAACAGACGCAAAAATATCAGTCCTTGAATATCATCAGTGCACAGCAGCCCTAACACTTTGCAGTGTTGCAAAGGCTACATCATTGCCCACTGTATTTGTTTAGTGTTAGTATATTATAAAAAAATATCATAAAAGAAACGTGACCTTCAGTCATATGCTGGTTTTCTAAAATGCCACTCAGTCATCAAAACTGAGAACACCTCATCTATCTTTTTTTGTTTCAAAATGCTCTAAAATGGCCAGTCAAACTTCTGGGCGGAGTTCACCCCCAATCCCCCATGAAGGCTAAATCACAAAAGGTGTAGATTAAAAATGTTCCACGCAGTGTTTATGATTCCTATAGCTCCCTTCTGTAGCATAAAAACTGGATTTGTGATTGTTTTGTATGTATTTCTTTAAAACTCCAAACTGTAGGTAATGTAGAAGGGTGGCACAAGTAATGAATTTAGATGGAGTACTTTTTGTGTGTGTGTGTGTGTGTGTGTGTGTGTGTGTGTGTTATATTGCAATAGACTTTTTTTTACGTGCTTTATATGTGATTTCCAACATGTTTTATGGTTTAATACAACTCCCCATTTTTGTTTTTTTTTTTTTTAGAAATTCTCTCTATTTCAACATTTTTATCATTATTATTGGTTCCATTATTATAGATTTGATTTCATTTAAATTTAATGCCAGATTCTTAATATCAAACCATCATTTTAATATTTTCTATTCTGTTTCTACTGTCTCTAGAAGCTGCTCAGTCCATAGGGACTTGGGTTGGGAACCGGAGGGTTGCCTGTTCGAGTCCCTGTCCGGACCAAAATATGGAGCGTGGACTGGTGGCTGGAGAGGTGCCAGTTCACCTCGTGGGCACTGCCGAGGTGCCCTTGAGCAAGGCACCGAACCCCCCAACTGCTCGGGACCCCTCACCAAGGGCAGCCCCCTCACTCTGACATCTCTCCACTTTGTGCATGTATAGGTTCTGTTTGTGCATGTGTGTGTCTTTCGGACCTGTGTGTAAGTGATAAGCAAGAGTGAAAACATTGAATTTCCCCTCAGGGGGATTAATAAAGTAAATAAACTAAACTAAACTAAACTATAATAAACCTTTTTTGGACTCTTATCTCATATAATTATGTACATTATACCTTATAAACAACTTTATACCCAGTACTGAACCTTGTGGAACCCCATGTGATGTATCATTGTTTATTTGCACATACTGATGTCTCTTATCAAGATACTAATCCAAGAGTACACTAGCCCTCTAATACCATACATTTCCTTATTAATAATCTATGATCACTTGTGTCAATGCCTTTTTAAATATATGAATTTCCCCCACAGTATTTTCCTTATTTTCTAATGCTGTGGATATTTTTTTAATCAACTCCATCTCTGCCATTTCAGTGGATTGATTGGATCTGAAACCATAATGATGGTCAAGTTTTTCTATGAAATGATCAAGTCTATTACCAAAATATTTTTCTAAAGAAACTGGACTATAGTTAAAAAATAAGTGTATATCTCCCTTTCTGTGGAGAGGAATGACCTTTGGTGTTTTCATTTTATGGGAAATACGCCTGTTTGGAGTGACAGGTTGCAGGTATGAGTCAGTGATTTTGCTATATATACTTTTTTACATTTTTAATTAATGTCATGTCAGTATCAGTACAATCAGTGGATTTCTCACTCTTAAAATTGTTTAACAAGTCAATTAATTCCTTCTCTTCAGTTCTCTTGAGAAATATGGTGTCAGAATTTATATCAACAATCATCTACAACGTACTTTATTATTCATTTTGTAACTGTTAGCATAGTGTGGTCAAACACACCCACCACAGGATGCCTTAAGGTTGATTGAATGTATCCATAGTGACAAGAATGAGTTGAAAACACACAGGTCAGCTTAGTTTTACTTACATCAACTGCCGTCAACTGGGCAACCCTAAACCCACAGACATTTGCATGGCTCAATACCAATCTCTGTAGCTGTCTAGAAATGGATGAGAAGGAATGGAGGAGAAAGAGTGGGCACTGTGGAAACACATGATAATGTCCAGCAGCCTTTTGATAGTAACTCTTGATATTTATTTCAAGGACCCATTATGCACAGCCAATTAAACCAACATAGTGTGGCTGGCTCTTCTCCCTCTCAGCAATGGCTGTGGGGATCGAGACTGGCTGCTCCTAACCCCAACACACATCCCAGATGTCAACCAATATGAAGGAAGCTGTGAAATGTACTGGCAATTGGCCAGACTGAAAGTGTTAGTGCAATCTATCCTTAAATAACTGTCTCGAGGCCTACATGCTACCAAACCCAGCAGCACTGCTGGCGGTAAATATAAGATATTAACTGGGTGTTCTTTGGGAAGCAACAAGTAGATGTGAAAGGCGTGTTTACCCATGTAATAGTTATTACATGCATGTATAAGATAGTGATAGACAGTCATACAAAGAGCTAGCATGAGCGAAAAAAGAAAAGATTGAAACTGCGGGGAGATGAGGGAGAACAGAGCAGAGCAAAGAGAATCTGTGTGATGGCCGACGGCCCTTGTGCTTAGCTTGTGTACTGAATGAAAAGAAGCCCCTGTGTGTGTGTGTGTGTGTGTGTGTGTATTTGTATGTGTGCAATTCTGCTCAGTAGTGCTGGGGGGTCGGTCCCCTCTAAGCCCTACTGGAGCTGAATGCAGAGAAGGCAGCATCAGGCCAAGGCAAATGACTACAAGGCCTCCTCAGTGACAGCAGCGCAGGCTGCACCTGGGGAATGGCCCTGTACAGCAATACAGTGGCAGCCAGCAACAGTCCATCACATCCCAAAAAGCAACACCATAGGAAGTGCACACATTTCCTCCAGGCATCCATACGTAAGATACAAGGTTTTAGATTGTTTTTTTCTTGTTGTTCTTTTCTAAGGTAATTCTGAAATCCCTTCCTGGTGAGCTGCATCAATCACAGTCAGTACGTTTACATGGACAGTTTAATTCCACTTTTAATCGGAATGAAAGGCCATTCCGATTAAAAGCGGTCATGTAAACGGTCATTCCGATTGAAAAATTGTCATTCCGATTGAAAATTAAATCCGATTAAAGGGGGTGGTTTATTCCGTTTGTCATTCCGAATGAAAGAATTTTGTGTGCATGTATACACTCATTCCTCTTTAAGTTCATTCTGCTCTTTCTGCGCATGCCCGTTTCCTTGCCCTTATATAGCGCGCATAGCAACGGGCTGCATAGCAACAGGCTGAGCTAGAGCAGTCAGACTCGTTGCACTCACCGGTTTCCATTCGCCACAGCACGGTCTTCTGCCTCCCTTCTCCTCCTCAACAGATGAAGCATTAGCAGAACAAGGTTGTTGTCGTACTGCTGCTTCAAGAATATAAGCAAAACACGCCTGAAAAAGGCACTAAGAATGGCGTCGTCAAGCATCTTGTTATGCGGAGCGAGGACTACAGTGTTTTCTTCCGGTAAACGTAAACACGTAACATCCGTCCCGCCCCCTATCCAGTCAGAAACCTTCCCTGCCCCAAACCTTGCGCAGACCTGAATAAAGGCGATTGAACTTATCTCCCATGTAAACCCTCATTCGGAATTAATATTTCTCATGTAAACTACCTGGAAACACTTTAATTCCGAATGATTTCATTCAGATTCATTTCATTCCGAATGAGAAGTCATCATGTAACCGCAGCCAGTGATCATCTTTCTTTTTTTCTTTTCTTTTTTTTTTAAACAGCCAGCCAGCTATTTATAATTTAGGACATGGGTCATCCACCACACAATGGGAACTGGCCTTCACCATGACCTTCAGCACTTCAAAACAGTTCTGACATTTTCCACACATACTGTACAGCTCCAGCTTAACATATGGTGTTACAAATCATTCTTATACATCATCCACCCTATATGGTCAAAATGCACAAAATGTAATATGTGTAAATTATCACAAAACACAAACACACTTACTCTCAAAAGAAAACCTTTTCTTTATGGCCTACAACAAGGGGGAAAAAACTGCTGTTTCTAAAGCAAGAATTTCAAATTTACATCATCAACCTGGTCTCACTCCGAAGTCGTCAAAAAATGGCATATGTTCAGCAACTTCTGGTGTCAGACACTGATGAAAAAGCTGTCTTTTCATGTCAGCATGATACTAGTTGCTGTTATTGTTTAACAGTGCCTGACTGCATCAGGGGGAAATACAGCTGGACAACAACAAAAGTTAAGGTGGTGGAAGTCCAAGTAGGGTGGGCATGAAGGGGTGGTGGGTGGTTTCAACAGCCACCAACTCCCACCTGAGAGGCCGGTGTTTGTTTCCTGTAAGACTGTAAAGCCAAACCCTGTTTTTTTTCCTAAACCCAACCACATGCATCTGCTGTTGAATGAAAAATAAAATGTCAATTTGCGGAGTTGTACTGACATAGTGTGTGTTTTTTTTTCTTTAAAGAGACTGTATGCAAACTGTACATTCCCTGTGAAAATGGAAGTCTATTTTGAGAACACACAATGCATGTAGCAGGCTGAAGTTGACACAGTGTCCCAGTACATCAACAACCAACGCATCCAGGGTACCTTGCACGTTATATCTTGACATGTCCATGACCAAATGTCGATGTGTGACAAGGTCGGAGTGAGGATGTGTTGACGTTATGTGTTTTCTGACATCCAAGTTTATTCACTGTTTGTCAAACAAGTTTGATTTTCCAACAACAGATCCCTTGCTCAATGGCCTGCTGTGAAGTCTTGGATGTCACATGAGCACACCATAATGCTAAATCAATCATTTTTAATCCCACAGATTAAGAAAATAATTTCTAAAAAGTCCACTAATATAAGGAAAAGATAGCTATGTCACGCATTTAAAAATACTACATTATCATACAGTTGTGAAATAAACTGAAAACAACTCATCTCCCTGCCTGTTTCCTCACTGACCACTGAAATTCTCTTCTACTGGGAGCTGACTTCAAATGACTGTCTTGGATCAGCTCTGCTTGACAAACAGGAGGCAGCAGTCAGAAGCAGAGTTTAGTTGATGTCATGAAATGAATGTTACTGGTACTCTGAGCTTTTGATTAGCCATATGCACCAAGGTAACAGCAACAATGCTAGAAATGGTAAGATTGTGAAGTTAAAGTGTTTTATAATATAATATTGTGCAAACATTGTATTGTCATTGAACTAAAGCACTAACAATGTGTTTACAGTTTGTTTAGTTGGGGTCAACTTTGCCATTTTCATTACTCCTGACAGTGGGCCTTCTTTAAAAGAGCCTTATTATACAATAACAGATTCCCTCTATGGTGTCCATAAATCATAGTAAACCGGTAAACCCATCACAAGCAGACTTGGTCCTGATTGGCTTCCCTTTCTAAACAAAAACTGAAATCTGCTTAGTCAGGACAGTTTGCAGCTTTTGAAGTGATGCATTCCCCCAATTTGTCTTGATACTCACACAGATAAATGAATGTTTTCAATGATTTTATATTGCTGAATACAGATGCAAGTAGCAGTTAGTCACAGTGAAAAGAAATGGGTCACTGTTTAAACCCAGACATTATTCCACTCTGTCTCTTTACTTGTATTCCAAACATGATTTTAAAACTTGATTTAGCCAACACGTTCTCATCCCAAGTCACCACATATCACTGGTTTTTCGGTAGACTTTCACTTCTACATATCATGCGCGAGGTATCCTCCTGCGTCTGCTGGTGGTGTTCTGGGACACCGCAACCAATGCTGGTATGTCAACAAAAGCACATGGCAAGGTTTAGGCAACAAAAGCAAGTGGTTAGGTTTCAGCAACAGACACATGTGGCAACAAACGCCAGGATGTCAACAAAAGCTCGTGGTGGGGTTTAGGCAACAAAATCATATGGTTAAGTATGTAGCTGGGAAGTTATAGGGACTTTCCAGCTCCTTATATTACGTCTTTACTGGCATTTCAAACTGACGCAGTCCAGCAGCATATCATACCACTACAACAGGTGCCACCAGACCGCGTTATGAACCGACTGCACCCGTCTGCATATCACACTGCCATGACAGGTGCCATCTGGCCACGTCACAAAATGACATTGCTCAGCAAAATATCATACCACCACAAAAGGTGGCTTTTGGCATTGGTGTCAGATGCTGAAATCACTGAAAAAATGGCAGTATTTGATGACTTGGGAATGAGAATGGCCTGGTTTAGCTGCGCAGGCATGGCTAACAAGAGTTTAGCCTAATCCTTGCTTCCACACATTTGGTCAAGTCATTGACTAAATAAAATACAAAACAATATCCACCTTTATTAACAAGTGATTTAGTTTATAACTGTATGAATGGGTGGAAATGACAAAATGTTTCCAGTTCAGTGAAATATTGATGATCTGGATATTTTTTACCTGTTTTATTAAAATCCCAGACCACTATAAAGCCACTATACTGTACTGTTAAATTTATTAGATGTCCTGACTGAATGCATTTTTCATCCTAATTTTCCATTCTTTTACAATGGAAACGGGGGTTCTTTAAGTGATGCTTTATTAGTCTACCCTGCAACAACTCAAAAAGGTCTAAGTCCAGTGAGACTTCCTGAGAGCCTGTCTGATGGGCGCTGCACATCATGCTACACCTTCCAAAGTGAAAAGCCAATTCAATTATTCATGTCAATGAAAGAAAAGCTATATTATGTATATATATATATATATATATATATATATATATATATATATTAAAGCTTTTTGTTTGAAATTCAAGTGTTGATATTATTTTATTCATTAAAAATTAAAATGTCAGGGCTCCGTCATGGAGGTGAGAGGTTAAGCCATCTTGCATTGAACTGTCAGTTAGTGCGCATACAGACCCACAGACATGCACACAAACAAACACACATGCATAGTGCACTTAAATGGGAATGGACGGTGTGTTAGTATGTTGCGTGCACTGAGACGTAAATAAAGACCATTTGCTCATGGATTCATAGGCTTCCGTCATCTATTATTTAGCATGGAGAAGAGCAGTGAATTGGTGTCTGAATGATTTTTCTGACAGTGTTTACATGACTGATGGCTACAGATGTGATGATTTTCACAGCTCAAGATTAACAGCTGTTTTGACAGTGCAGAAATGTGTTTTTTTTTTCTCTAAAAGATCCAGCATTCCAAAATATTCAGTTCAACCTTGCAGCCCTACTGTAAAACAATTTAACAATTCAGTGATAAGTTCAAAAAGTCCAAATACAAAAATGTTTTAAAAAATGGGAAAACCTACAGTATATGTTCCATCCTTGCATTCACCCCTATCTGAAAACACACTTGAGGCAAATCCAGTTATGGACAATTAAGAGATTGCAATAGGTTTCAACGTGGCCGATTTCGCCTCAGCGGAAAAATTTCAAATGTCAAATGTCAACAACAAAATAAAAAAGCAGTCACTAGCCAGCATTTGCCCTCCATCCAAAAGCAAAATGACATTAGCTCTTGTCTATTGAGTTTGCTAAATGCCCCACATAAACTGAATTTGCCCCCCAGGGCTGGGAAACAATTATGCAGGCAAGCTTTCCATTTAAGTGATTTGAATGATCGGAGAGCTGCAGTGCCTCCTATCAACCAGAGAAATGGGTCAATACACTGAAACAAAGTGACATGGCTGGCAGCCTGCATTCTCATGGAAGACCAGGCAGAGGAGGAGGAGTGAGATCTCACAGTCATTGGGTCAAACAGACATGGATGCACATACACAAACACACACAAACACACACCCACACACACACTCACAGTGGGCCTGGTTAGTTGGTAGAAGCAGGGCCTTTGTGTAGGATCACGTTAGATTAGTGCAGTTTGCTCAGACCACACATACACCTCTGCTGTCACAATGCAACAATCACAACTCAGCAAAGAGGCAAACAAGATCTTTATCAGTAACCAAATACTGATGCCAAATGTCATGTCTTCACATGGAGAAAGAAGAAAAAAGGAGGATGCCTTAACTTACTTTCAGCATTGATTGACATTGTATCTTTCTCCCAAGACACAACAGTGATGTAGGCCTCCACTGAGGCAGGAATAATGCACTTGAAGACCGCCACATTGCCTCTCATGGCTTTCTGGTCCTCCACCCGGACAGTGTAGGGCTCTCGTAGAACTGGGAGAAGGGGAAAGAGAGGTGTTGTGTATAAGACAGAAAACTAAGACAAGCTATTCCTCATGAATCCAAATGGATCATATTGTTTGGATTACAACAAATCATAAGTGTGAACATTCACATTCAGGTAAACTGACCAGCCTTAATGTGGACATCTTGGCTCCTGATTCTCCCTGAGGGGTTCTCCGCTGTGCAATAGTAGGTGTTGTCATGAATGAGTTTGCTGAAGCTGGAAGGGGGGATGTGGAAGATCTGAAGGGTGCCATTGGGGTGCACATGGCGGATCCCTGGCACATCATATATCTCCTCGCTGGTAGCCAGGTACCAGCGCAGTGAGACAGGGGGCACGCCTGTGGCGGGACAGGGCACCGATGTCCCTGTGGTGCTGGCAAACACTACCTCTTGCACAGATGCATTGACAAAATATAAGCTGGAACGTAGATCTTCACAGAAAACTGCAGGGAGACAAATGAGATTCAAAACAGAAGCATTAGACAAGTTTTTTTTATTTCCTTATCTTAAAACCTGGACATTGTAAGGCAAATGTCTCTAAATAATAAAACAAAAAACTGTAGCTGCTATTGTTGAACCCCACCACATGACGGAATAATTATCATATCTGACAACAGCACTACCCTGCATCTCTATTTCTCTTTGAATTTAGGCTGAGTGGATTTTTCCCTGATTGACCATTGTGTTTGTGCACACTGCAATAGAGGGAGGTTGCAAGAGTGTTGTCTATGAAGAGACATTGCAGCAAAGCTCTAGGAGAGCAGCAATACATGTGAAATAACAGAGCCAGCAGAGAGCCAGACCTGCCTTCACAACACCTGTAAACACAGGCATCCATTGCGTATGGCAAAATATGGCAGCTGCCTCTTATTATATATATATATACATATATATATATATATATATATATATATATATATACATATATATATACATACATACATACTAGTCCATACCCATTGGTACCTTTGTCACCTTCTATCTATGCCAATCATCAATGCCTATGTGCAGTTTCACATAGATTGACCATATCAGTGAGTAGAAAAACGTGGGACAGACAGAATGACTGACTGACAGAATGACACACTGACAGTTTCCGTGATTATGTACAGCATACCATACTATGACTTAGTCATACCAAAAATTAAGGGAAAAAAAACCAAACATTCGGCCACAGGCGCAGCCACAGCGATCGGTCGCATTTCAGCCATTTTTAAGAATTTTTCTGTTTGATTTTCTGTTTTTGTAGCGCCACCCAATTAGAGTTAAATTTCTGCAGTCACCTTGAGGTGTCCTGTTCTACATATCTACCAAGTTCAGTAAAAATCGATATGACAGTCAGGCCTACATAAGAAATTAGCTCTGTAGCGCTCCCATTTTGTTTGATCGGGTTAATAATGAAGGAGTCCCCTCAGATTATGTGTGGTCATATGCCTACAAAGTTGCGTGGTGATCGGTGAAATCCTTGAGATGTTATACACCTTTTGTGTGATGAACTTTGCCCTCCGCAATATTCATTGCCTTATAGAAGCTCAGTTTTAGTAAATTTTCCAACTTTTGCCAAGAGGGAACTTTAGATATTGGTCCCTAGGTTATGTTCACCGAGTTTCATGCAGATCGGTCAAATTTCCTAGGAAGAGATCAATTTTAAGGGTTTTTCAAAAAATTCAAAATGGCGGAAAATCTATATAACCCGAAGTTATTGGTTGTGAAGCAATTTGTTCCTCATGAGGAGAGGCATCTCTGTGCAATGTTTCATGTCTCTGCGACATACGGGACATGAGATATGCCCATTCAAAGTTTGCAATTTAAATCGACTGCTATAGCACCCCCCTTTGGCCAATTGATGTAATATTGCTTCATTTGCACCCTCCCATGACCCTCTACCACTGTGCCAAATTTCACATGGACTGACCAAGCAGAAAAACGTGGAACAGACACACAGTCACAGCCACAGACACACCCACAGACAGTTTTCTTCATTATATAGTAAGATAAAGATATATATATTAAAGTAAAATTAAATCTTTCCTTGGTAAATAAAGACTTATAGGTTAATAATATTGCATATTTTGAGTATTTCCATTTGTGTGTATTGGTGATAGTTTTGGTTATCTATTTGCTATGTGTGTACATTTTATGACCACTTGCCTTTGCTTCAAAATGATACACATGATGATAGAGAAATGTGCCTATCGGTCTGTACCAGTCCTGCCCCCACATGCTCTATATCAATGAGTGTGTGTGTGTGTGTGTGTGTGTTGTGTCCTGCCAAGTAGAGAGCGGAGAGTCGTCTTCAGTGTTTGATAATCATTAGCAAAATGACTGATAATAAAAGACATGTTAGCACAGACAGGGAGCATCGTCATTAGACAGGCTACTTCTGGAAACAGCAAGAAATATCAGTGGCAGCAACTTGACAATTTTACAGTAAGCATTAAAAAGTCCTATGAAGGTGCTGCTTTTTCAATACACACCACACAGATGTCTGCAATGCACTGCAAACAGGCAATGCTGTGCCTGAGCCTCACACTGGCCCTCAGTCACCAGTGTGTGCACAGACATGTTCTTTCCCCGCGCATTATATAAGTGTGCATACAAAACTACTGACAGAGTAAGAAAAAAATCAGCTAATAAGACTATGATGAATCCTAGATATAAACAAAAACGTTTGTATGCAGATTTGTTTATGCACTGTTTTTAAATGAGGCCCAATGTAATTTTACAGTTTCAAATGTACCACAATGTTGTATTTTTACTCATTTATTTATTTATTGCCACTGACAAATTATGCAATTACTACCCATGGTGCGGCATATATCAATTATTATATTTTATAATAATCAACACATAGGTTGGACTAGAAACAGGCATCAAAACACATATTCAGTTTATGATGATATGACGTTTTGGACTGTTGGTTGAACAAAACACAGCATTTGATGATGTCACCTTTGGCTTGACCGAAAAGCTTAACAAAGGCAAACACAACCCAACAAAGTTGTTGGAAATCCAGTGAGTCCTTGTTGTGAATGGTTTCAGGAATAATTTTCCAACAGTAGAGACATTTCTTGGTAAACGAATAGAGGAAAAAAAAACACCATTATTTGATCTGAAGTAATTATACTAAACACAACTAGTACATGTAAAATAGTAGTAATAGAGTGACATTGTCATGTTGTGTCAGCAACAATGTACACAAGATATTTTGGTGTTTTTCTTTCCTACTGTTTTTGTGTTTACCCTCACGCAGCCAAACAACCACACATTTTCTCTTTACAAACTCATTTGCATTAATGCTTGCATTAGAAGTTGTCCCAACTTCTTAAAGACAACAGCAGATGGAGCGCTCATGTGGGTTGCAGTATCATGGTATCCAGGAAGGTGCTCTTTGGTCAGGACGTGTAGTACAGCTAGAAAAAAACAAAATCCAAGGCAACTCTTCTCTGGTGTAAAAGTTAAAAGGCCTTTATTAAATGGCTAGTTCATGATGAACATTAAAATCACCAACATGTTTCGGCCATGCTCACGTTGGTGATTTTAATGTTCATCATGAACTAGCCATTTAATAAAGGCCTTTTAACTTTTACACCAGAGAAGAGTTGCCTTGGATTTTGTTTTTTTCTAGCTGTCCTAACTTCTGTTCCCTTCAAAAGGTTTCATCTCTGATTTAAATACGTAATTTATCACTGTAACAATTATATTGTATCTTTGGTGTCAAAAACTCACTGAGAATCAGTTTCCATCATTAAAATGTGAATACTGGTTAAAAAAGGCCCTAAAAGTTGGTATGCAGTGAGTTTGTTATGTTGGTTCACACAATGTGCAGCAGAGGATGTTTCCAAATCATTTTAACTAATGAAGAAAGTCAGTGTAATGTGATGCACTTCAGCTGTAATAACTTATTGTTGGCACACAGCCAGGATATGTATACTGGCTGGATCCCAAGCAAAGGTGGGGGACTTGTTTAATACATCCACTGCCTTTTAAATATTTCCCCTGCTGTTGGAGTTGTGGAGAAAATAATGTAAGATAACTACTGTCACTTAAAATAATAATAATTTATGACTGTATTGCTGAGATCTGAGGATGCAGTAACATTTCTAGACCATACATAACATTTGGCCAAAAGTGCTCTGTGGTTGGCTACAGAGGTAAAAGTTGAAGCAGGAATTTCTCTGCTAAAGTCACAACATTCAGGGTAATGACAGTGCTTTTTATTCATTTGTTATTATTATTATCATTATTATTAGTAGTAGTAGTAGTAGTATTATCATCATTACTGTTATAAAGATGTTCTAAATAGCTAAGATATTCGCTGGAAAAAAACATTTTATTCAAGGACCGTTAATTGAGTTATTACCTTATTTTTATAGTCTATGGTTATAGACAACGCTAACGGCGTTGAAACGACGTTAACAGCTAAGGGTTAGCCCAGCTAATCTACGATAACCATATTAATTACTTGCACACAGAAAGAGTAACGTTTATTCAGTCATTGTGTTTATAGACTTAACAAACATCAGATTAGTCTACACGGTGATATAGTGACGTGAAAAATGTGATATATAGCTAAACTGTGCTGGTTTTCTACCCAAAGTATTTGTAAACAACACGGCGATTCCCTGGGGGCACCGCCGAAAGTGAAGGGCGTGAGGCTCCTGCACTTCCAGTTAGTCAAAAAACTCGAGGCTGTGCCTCCAGAGGTAAAGGAAGAATATATATATATATATATATATATATATATATATATATATACATATATATGTATATATATATATTTTTTAACTGATGGATTTTCAGATTGACTGATTGCAAATAAATAAATAAAAACCTGCAAAAAAAAACCCCAAATCACATTCAAATGAAGAAAACATCTTCACATAGTTAACAAAATGAGCAGCAACACAAACACCGCAAGTTGCACAGAACACAAATAATTAACATGCTCAAGCATGCTAATGCCTATTTAAAATGTTAAACGGGTACATTATATCACTGGGGGCAGGCTATACAGTATGTATCAGACCGCATTAGTTTACGGTAGGTGCACCTAACTGGCAACTGAATAGCTTTTTTCCAACATGACTGGCGGTTAGTCAAATTCAGTGCATTTCTGTATTTGAATGTATTTGCTATATTTGCTGTATTTTGTTAAATTGGTGAATGTGCTTCACAATTTCCCAATGTTTTATTTCTATGCAGGATTGTTTTCCCTAAATGCTACAGTTATTGGAGGTGTTTTCTTTGTTTGCTTGGCTTTTGTCTATTTGTATGTGTTTCCATAGGTCACCTCTCATGGGCCTAAATGTAAAGCAGTGCCTATAGTAGCATTGTCATCACCAGTGATATAATAGCTATGAAGTTGGTGGGTAAAATCTTGTGCTTTAAAAGATGAGATATGATTTAATTATATCTGCAATAAGACTGTTAAACAATACTGACACAATGGAAAATAATCAGTGTGGCTAATCAGAGCAATACTGAAATACTACACATTACAAGTGGCCGAGCTACATGACTTCCCCTTAGTGTCCCCACAGTATGCGTCAGGGACAATCAAAGTAAAGACTTTTCATAGATATGTTTGTTTAAAGGAGCTATATGTAAGAAATCTAAAGCAAATAGTCATAAAATCATCCTAATATGTCACAGAGACTAAGGAATAATGTTAATATAACATACTGATCTCACTGACAACAATAGTACAGCAAGAATATTACAGTCCGCAAATCATGTTTATGTTTTGAATTTGTGTTTTGGCCTGTTGCACCACCCACCGCCGTCTACCAGTCACGCAGTCAGTAGAGTCTCAGAATCAGTTACAGTTACAACTGAGCTACAATGGCTGACGGTGCAACTAAACCTAAACGACCTCGTTATGATTCCCAAAAAGGCCAAGACAAAACTCGAGGCAAAGGGAGGGTCTACATAGGAGATGTTTTTGAAAGGTGGAGACAGTTGAAAGTGGAGAAGAATTTGAAATCGGATGTCGACGTGGCTACTCTTCTCCTTGACAGGTAAGCTTTAGCCAAAGTTGGCTAATTCTTTCAACTGTTATTCATTTTCGATCATACATTGTAGCCCATGTGCAGGTGGGTCATTGACCCGACTGATTTTTTTGAGAAGCAAACGTTAGCAGCACGGCAAACAGCATTAGCAGTGTTCCGGTACATAGCATTAGCAGCCGGCTCCTCCTCCGCTGTATCCCGGCAGCAGCGTTAGCAGCAGAGAAACCAGACTTGCTCGAACGGTCTGCTGGAAAACCGAAGATCAAGGACGTGGCAACGCGGCCCTGACACAGCAGCCACCCATGGGCAAACAAACCACCCCCAATTTCCACCAGATGCGTGTTGGTTGCGTCTGCGCTCCGGCACGGCAGCGGAGTCAATAGGATTCAATTCTAGTCAATGTGTGTGTTTCCACCGGCTGCGGCTGTGCTGCGTTCCGGCTCCATCTCAACTGCGGCACTCCGGATCCCTCTGCAACAGACACGCAGGACTTCTATTTTTGCTGTCAGTCTCCAGCGTGCTGCTGTCCAGCATCCTCAAATCTGTAGGGGAGGGGGTGCAGTAACCGTTTTGGCCACATTCTTACATACGGCGCCTTTAATTGAAATCAGTGACATCTGCATGGCAAACTAAATTGAGAAAATTGCTAATTTGATTTAATTAATTTAATAATCATTCTACAGTGAAAAAACAATGATATGGGTTAACAAAAGGTACAGTATAGTCCTATAAAGGTTAACAGTGGTACTGTGGCATGTCAGTTATCTAGAGTAAATATGTCAGGTATCTCCTCTGTACCTCTACAGTCTCTGCATTCTCAAATGTGCACTTTCTCGTCCTGTCACCAGCCTGCCTGTATGACAGCTGCCAATCCCCCCTCCCTGGAGACCAAACATTTTAGCGCTTCATAAATTCCTAATGAGCGCGTTCAAATCACTGGCCACTTCTGGTCGTTCAACCTGTTATAACAAACACGCCACTGCTTACACATGTTTCCGCACTTTTTTAGTTGCACTCACTTCACACATGCAATACTCTAAGGGCTGGGCTTGGAGGTGTTGAAAGGTGAGTAGTTATAGTTTTTGACAGCTACAAGACTTTCTTATCCAAGTGGAGGAAAAGGAAGAGGAGCCATGACATGTCAGTTCTGGGGGATTTTTTTATTGACTGCCAATTTGGCAATGCTAAAACGTGAACATTAATTTAACATGCATGGGAGAGTCAAACAGTGAGGTCACATCATACCGATAAATTAGTAACGTGAGAACAATAAAGTTCTGAAAAACAAGGGTTGTGGTCATAAAGCTTGGCAACAATCATACTTGTGTATGTTTGAGTTTGTATTTTGTGACAGTTATTAAATCAACCCTTACCTTTCTGGAAATTTTGTTTGTTTGTTTGTTTTGTTTTATTTTCTTTGTTTAGGTTAAAATGCTATTAATACACTGATGGCACACTAAAATGTAAGTGAATTCCACCAGAGATGAAAACTCATAATTATACCATTTTCATATGGTTCTAAGAAAACTCCGACCAATCATTGCATTCGGACCAAATGCAATGAGGCGGCGGAGGGGTTAGCTCTATGCTAACAGCTAACCAGCTGTTCCCAGCAGCCTTCTGGCGAACGTCCGCTTGCTGGACACAAAATGGATTACATCGGGGATCCACTAACTGAGGAGTGAGGGACTGTTGCGTCCTTGTGTTCACTGAGACATGGATGAATGGTAACATATAAGACCCCGGTGTTGAGCTAAGGATGCTAACGCTACACAGAGCAGACAGGGAGGCTGCATCATCTGGTAAGCTCCGTGGTGTGCTGTGATGTGTCTTTCTTATATGTTGCACAAATTGTTTTTAAATGTTTTGTTTCTTTTTGCTTGGGGTATGCAAAATGTCAGCTCGTTTTTTTGTGCTGCGCATAAAAATGACAAAGAAGTTCAGTTCAGTTCATAATGATATATATGACAACACAGCACCCAGTTTCTAATGGCTAATGTTAGCCTACTGTAGCGTAGCCTCTGAAACATTAACGTTATCTTCCCTGTGTGTTTCCACTTACTAGTAACATTAACACTACTATCTAACGTTAGCACTGTAACCTTATTCTAAAACCCATTAATCATCACTGACTCCGGTTGAGTTTTAAAACTCTGGGGTTGCATTTGTAACGTTACATTCGCCCTCCTCTTCCGTGTATCGAACGTTACCATGCCAACGCCTACGTCTATCATAGATGTAATGAGGACGTAATGGAGGAGGGGGGAGGAGGGGGGAGTAGGCTGTCGGAGGAGGTGGAGTTGCAGGAGGAGGATGGGACTTTGGAGGGAGGTGGGAGTTGTGGATGTTCAAATTTTTTCTAAGTACTGTGTGAAATGCAAGAAAGGTAAGGGCTGCTTTAATTGGGCTACTCTGTTAGACCAATCAACCATCAGTTTAGGTCCTTTTAAAATACGCTGCAAAGACGAAGAGTGGGTCCATACTGAGCATTAATTGTCACAGAAGGAACTAAATGAATCCAAATGTCAGCACTCACAAATATCATATATATCAGTCTTTTAATAATGCACAGCAGTATCACAAACGGACGCGTTTTAGCACTTGGCTTTCCTCATTGTCACAGAAGGACTCATTTCTTCAAAATGATAGAATTGATAAACAAGTGTGTTTAATGCAGCTGCATCAATAAAATACATAGGATAACAAAGTAACAGCTTGTCAGTGGTTTTCTCAAGTATTAAAATCTGCCACCAAGATGATCATAAAATCTCAGCATCTGTTAAGGAGAATGGAGCTATTAAGACTGTCTGACTGATCACTCAATGACTATTTCACCACAGTTTAGTTCATTTGGCTACAAAACAAACTTATTGGCTCTTGTCATCTGAATTTTTGATTATATGAGCAGAGAGCTCTTATTGAACACACACACACACACACACACACACACACACACACAAATGGCTGGTATTGTGACACCATGTAGGTAATTAACTGTATCATACATTCAATGCTGTATGCTGTACATGCATTTTATCTGTTTTAAGGCTATATTTATTTGAAACCTTTCAAATTGTAACAAACTGTTTAATCTAAAGGCTCTTCTTGGTTCTTAAAATATGATATATGATAAATACAATACTTGAAATATGTAGTGCCAAGCGCTATGCATGTTCAAAAAACACTTGAACATTTGTGTGTTTCACATTTTACATGTTTTAGACTCAGACTGTAATGTTTACTTACAAATGCAGTAATCAGTTGTTACCTGAATTTTAGTAACAGTATATATAATGTACTTCTGAACATATAATGTTCATCTTCAGTTTCTTCATTATCAGTTTTATTCCACAAACAGATCTTTTTCTTAGCTTAAAAATCAAATACAGTGAAATACACTAACACAACAGTACAGTTGCAGGGAAATGAAAAGCTACCACCTGTACCCAAATCTATCAAATAATAAGGCCTCATTTGTCTTTGAACCCCACTCTACAAAAGAGAAAAAAATAAGTCTTAACTGTGTCTAAAAGAGAGCAGTGTTAATTTTAATGGTGGAAAGAGAACATGAGGTTTTAACAGTGTGATGGGTGCTGAAGCACTGTTAACCAGATCAAACAGCCATCATGCAACCTCTGGTGTAGGTGTGTTTGAAAGGTGACAAAAGAAGAAAGCTGCCTAAAAATTACATTTGTCTCAATCTGCTTTGCACCTCCCCCTCCACCACCACCTATTTCTGGGTGGCTGATTTCTTATGAAAGCCTGATGGATTCAAAAGCTGATGATCCCAACAGTTCAGATAGGGATGCATTTTTTAGTGCAGTTCCAAGGAAAACTGTGAGGGCAGGGTTTGAGTGGAGGCAGGGAAAGCTGGAAAGCACTCTGACAGTGACACACAGGCTCTTATTAAAAGCGTGAGACTGAAAGAGAAGGTAAAGTAAAGGTAAAGGGATCGGAGAGCTGCCATGTTAGAGGTTAAAGGCAGGCTCCATCTCAGCTTTATTCCACAACCTCCCTGGAACAAATATTTTATTTTTCTCCAGTTCCTTTTTCCCTCATTCTCTTTCTTGGAGAAACTTCTTTGTCTTTCTGTATTCCTTTTTAACCTTCATCTTTCCGTCATGCTTCTCTGACCCAGTCTCTCTCATTCTGACTTGCTCCACCTTTATTAGCTCAAAACAAACAATCCCAGTTTATCATAATGCTTGCATACAAGCAAAGATACAGTATGTGGCTGTCATCAAGTGTGTTTGTGTACAGCACTGTTAAATAATAATCTCATTAACAACTGTCATAAAATAGTAAGATGAAATGCATACAAATTCACGTCTCAGAAATAAGTAACTCGTTGTTGTTTTTTGGGGTTTTTTGCAGACTGAAGGGGTACACTTCTAAGAAACTGTTGATAATACAAGGAACACAGAAGTAAGATCAAAACAAGAGTGGGCTGAATCTTGAAACAAGACATTAAAGATTTATGTGGACCCTATCGATAGTCGGTCAGCCGTCAGCCCAGTTGGCAGATTAGGGCTGCAGTCTGCAACGCTTGGTCCACATCTCAAAGAATTTCTGTCTCTGTTGATAGTGCTGGTTTTCTGAATCTTACTTTAAAATGACTTATCTTCTTAAGATGTTGGGACCTAAAAAAGACTTAAAAACTATGATTGGAATGTTTCTTTCCTTACTTTTATTTTAAGTTTATTCTTATGTCCTTAGAATTTGGATAACAAGGCGGTGCATTTGTCTTTCCTCAAATGTACAAACTGTACGAATCTTTGAAGACATTCTATGTCAGTCCTCTTGATATGGCTTTGGCATCACACACATACCATTACAATATTATGCTGAACACCAACACGCTCATGCCCACACACACATATGCTCTCACTAACGTCATCATATGCCTGCCTCTGCCAGAGTCTGTCTTAATCGACATCACTTTTCCATGCGTTAGAACCAAAAAGAGGAAAAACTGATATTGTTCAATAATGAATCCCACACATGTATAATAGATGTACTCTCTTTTCTTCCTTGTGTTTTCAGTCTTAGCAAAGCTCAGAGGTGGGACAGGAAGGGGGGTCCATTTGGGTTAGTGAAGTGGGTCTCTGCTTTTTGCTGTGTGAAATAATGCTTGGCACAGTCCCAGATGTCAGCACCTATTGGTGGAAGGACCTGCTGAAGCCTCTAACCATGGATTGCAGGTGACTCCTAATGCAATCCTCCCATTTTGGAGCATCTGCTGCTGCGTTTGGAGCTCAAGGGCACCAGACACACTTCGGTCAAGGAGAGTGCACACGGGCATGTCAGAGGGATGAGCATTTATGTCCAGGAGCCTTCGAACAGAGGCTGACATGGGCTTGGTTGACAGTTGAGACAGTGAGGAGAAAGTAATGTTGCAGGTTGAGCTGGCCGTCATTACAGAGAATGCTGTAGGGAAAGGCACCAATTGCAAAGATACTCAATCATATTTCTCATCCAACTCTATGCTGTGTACTCAGTAAGACCTATGAACCTCCACTCTGACAGTGCTCATCAGTGGTTGCTTCCAAATCACACAGGCAATTTATTTAAGTAAATATCTGATCAATACAGGTCCCACTAACACACAACATACATAGGCCTATGCATCAAGCTGTGCATTAGCCCTCCGATGTGTCAGGAGCTTTTTGCTTGCCTGTGTTTACCTAAACCAAACACCATTAATCAACCTTAGATTAATGTTCTTGGGAGCCTCTTGTTTTCTTGTTGAAATGACAAAAAAAAAGATAAAGAATAAAAAAACGCTTTAATGCTTCACATTATTTTTTAATGTCCTGATTGACTGCTTTGTTTTCTGCATCGACATGCTGATATTCACCCCTTTCCCTCTGATTTTATCACACTGAATTAGCCATTAGCCGCAACATGTCTGCCCTGCCCAATGCCACTAATGTATTTAAACATTAGAGTCCAACTGGCTCTTAGCCACAGTGTGGCCTTCACCAGGTCAGAGATCTCTGTGGTGCTACAGTGGGCACCAGGGCATCTAAACATTAGAGAAACTCCACTGGGGCAAACAAGCACGGAGCCACACTGACAGCTCATGGCAGGCGATGCAGGTAATTAAGGCAGACCTCTGCAGAGACCGCCTAGGGAGGGGAGAGTGGGGGCTGGGAGAACTGCAACAGGGGGAGGATAGGGAGGGGTAGAGATGGTATGGAAGACAGGACGGCCTCATGATGCTAGTGAATAATCCCCCCCTCAACACCCCCACCCCCTCTCCCGCCCCAGGGGCTTACACAGTAATCAGTAAAGAGCAGTGCTGATCCAAGTTACACAGATCTGAGAATAAGGTCCCCTAACTCCCAAATCACTGCCACCCATTTTTCCCTCATGAATAATGTTGAGCAGCATGCTTAGTGCCATGCAGTCACTATGTAAAGCCAATGATAGCCCCCTCTGATGTCAATTCTCTGGAGGGCAAGATGAGAGTCACCGTGGAGTGGGTTAGGTGATGCATATGAACGCTCATTTACATGAGCACTAACAGGACAGGAATGAGTGAAAAACAACCATATGAGACATTCATAATGCTCCATTACCCTTTCCAAGTGACACAGCATCAAAATGACAGGATGTTCCCGATATTGCAACTTCTGATATTATTTCATCTGATTTTCAAAGTGTGAATCAAAGCTTGATGTAGGCACTGGTTACATCCCAGAGCTTCAAGCCACAGAAGTTAACACACATAGGGCTAGATCTACTAAGATCCCAATTTGCGTGTACTAATTTGCCTGCGCAATCTAGAATTTTGTGTGTGCGGCTGAACTGCGGTTTGCAGGTGATTTACTAAGAGTGCTTGCGCAAATGAGGTGCAAACGTGTTGGAGACATCCTATTTAAATGAGGGTTTTGCGTGTTTTATGGTTTGCAGCATGGTGAGTTTGGAGAGAAAGCGCAAAGTTAAATTTGACCCTATGGAATTAGAGGTGTTGGTAGATGAGGCCAATAAACACTTAAATGAGCTACAGCAAAGAAACCTGACTGTCTCACAAAGGAATGCTATATCACTAGGACCGCCAGGATTACAGCGCCCCTCCAAGCGGAGCAATGTCTGCCAGACCGTTATGTAACTTCCTTGTTTATGCTGCCCGTGTGCTCAGAAGCACACAAAAATGCATTTTTGAGTAGGCCTAATTTCCGTTATGATAAAATAAAAAAAAATATTACAGATAGGACTGACAACCTCTCCAATGTCTCATGTCAATTAATTAGCCCTGACACTAGCTATTTGTCAGGTTTTTTTTTTTTTTTTTTTGCTGCTGTGCTGCTGCTGCGCCGTGTCTCCAGTTGAAAGTGGCTTTGCTAAATACATTCTACAATAATAAATTAAATTAATTTTTGGTCTTTAATACTGTTGGCTATATTACACATTTTAATAAAAAAAACCCTTAAGAATAAAAGAAATAAACACCGAAATAATTAGTGGAAACTTTTTTTTATTGATACTCCTCCTCTCTGACACACACACACACACACACACACACACACACACACACACACACACAGTCAATATAGTCAACAACATGGCTGGGTACTGAGGAACCAGGTGAGGAAAGGACCACCTATGGGTAGCTCGTCCACACCGAGAGGTGTCACAGCCTACGGCCATAGGGAGTGCCGCCACAGAGACCACCCCGACCCAGAGAGATATATAGATAACATATAATATAAAAATTAAAAGAGTAAAAGAAATCAGTTAAAAGCCAAACTAAAAAGGGGAGTCTTGAGCCTCCTTTTAAAAACATCAACAGTCTCTGCAGTCCCACAAGTGAGGGCCATAATGGCTGAATGCAGCTTCCCCGTGGGTTTTTGTTCTAATTTTTGGAACAGTTAAAAGACCGTTGCCGGAGGACTTCAGGATCCGCGAGGGTTGATATGATAAAAGCAAGTCAGATAAATAAGATGGCCCAAGACCGTTAAGACATTTAAAAACTAACAAAAGAACCTTAAAATCAATCCTGAAACACACGGGGAGCCAATGCAGCGATTTTAAAACTGGTGTAATGTGCGCCCGCCCTCTGGTCCTCGTCAGCACTCGTGCGGCTGAGTTTTGGAGTAGCTGCAGATTAGAGATGGTCTTTTTGGGAAGACCTGAGAGCAGGGCATTACAATAATCCAAACGACAAGAGATAAAAGCTGGCTATATTCTTAAGATGATAAAAATCTATCTTTGTTACATTTTTTATGTGTGGAATAAAACTAAGCTCAGACTCAAAAATGACGCCCAGGTTCTTCACACATTGTGAAGGTTTAAAATCTTGTAGTCTTGGACCAATAATTAAAACCTCTGTTTTGTCCTGGTTGAGCTGTAGGAAATTCACTGCCATCTATGACTTGATATCTAAAATACAGTTTATCAATTGGCCCTGTGTCATCAGGAGACACGGCGATGTACAGCTGTGTGTCATTTGTGTAACTGTGGAAGCTGATGCTGTGCCTCCTGATGACGTCCCCAAGGGGAAGCATATATAGATTAAAAAGAAGTGGACCCCACACCTAATTTCATGTGTTCTAGAGGAACAAGTATCCATACTTACAAAGAAACAACGATCTGTGAGATAAGAGTTGAACCAGTTAAAAACAGTACCAGAGAGGCCCACCAGGTTACTGAGTCTGTTTAATAAAATGTGGTGATCTACTGTATTGAAGGCGGTGCTTAGATCCAGTAGTACCAAGACTGAGTTTTTGTGAATCTGCATTCAACCTGATATCATTTAAAATCTTTAAAAGGGCTGTCTCGGTACTGTGGTTCATCCTAAAACCAGACTGATATTTCTCTAAAATATTGTTTCTTTTTAAAAAATAATTTACTTGGTTAAAAACCAGTTTTTCTAAAATCTTACTTAAAAACAGTAAGCTGGATACAGGTCAGTAATTATTAAAAATGTTGGAATCTAAATTATTCTTCTTCAGAAGGGTCTTCACCACTGCCGTTTTGAAGGCAGTGGGGAAGACACCCGTCTGAAGAGAGCAATTTACTGTATTTAAAATCTGTTCCTCAAAGAATCCATAAAATGTTTTTAAAAGTGATGGAAATCGGATCTGAAAGGCAGGTTGTTGAGTTTTCCTGGGAGAAAACTTGACCAAGTGTCCTTGCATCAACCAGGGAAAAACTCTCCAGTGTTTCCTCAGGTAAAAAGTGTTGGTATAAAAGACTGGATCTGATGTCAGCGATTTTACTTCTGAAGTAAAATCAGATACTATAGCCTATATATAATATATATTGATGTAGTTTTGTTTTTACTTTGATGTGGCACTGCAGTGCCATTATGAACTTAAAACTGGAGGAAAATCTTAGCGTTTCTGTGCATTTTGTACTGTTCGCGTTTGATGTTTTCCTCGTTCCATATCTGGAGGAGTGCAGTTGTTTTATCGTCAGACCAAAGTAGTCCTTGTCTACTGGTTGTGCTGTCGTTATGCGTTGCCATGGTTCCGTTGAGTTTATTATGTGTCCCACTGAAATAGCATGTGATCTGTCTACGGCAAGCTTGGAGGGCTACAATACAATAGCAAAAAGGCAAAGCAGACCTGGAGCGTTTTGTGTTCACAAGGCACAGGTTAAGTGAACTGCACCGCGGACTTGAAGCGAATCGAACTCAGACCTGCCGAGGCAGTCTGAGTTTGGTTTGCTTCAGTGGGGTCTGAGTTCTCTTGGAGTGTTCAAATTTGGGAAAAAAATGCTGAGTCACCGCTCTTAGTCCACTTAGAGGGCTGAAAAGGACCAAGTGTGAAAACACCCTTAGAATGAATGAGAAATTTGGGGCAGATTGGACAATGTGTGCTCAAGATAGTACAACTTCCTGTTTTATAGCAAAATATTAAAAATGGCCACCACACTATAACAACGCAGTTAAGCGAGAACTCGCAATCCTCACATTCAAGCATCATCAAGGTCTTAAGGTTTTTGAAGACATTTGGTCAATTCAACATCAAAATAAAAAAAATGTAATTTTCTGTTGCCACAAGTTGGCACTATAACTATGTGTGAATATTGGTAAATGTTTTAAACCAGGACTCTTATCAAACATGAAGTTTGGTGTAGATCTAACCAGTTTCTGTTTGATGGTGAAACATGGAAATTTGACGTTTCAACAATGAGAAGTTTGCTGAATTTTTCATCATTTTTGCTAGATCTGTGCCCTTTTCTGCCTCATACAACATTTTTGAAGGATAACTAAAGCAATATTTGGTTAGCTAGTAGGCCTGAAGAGGCATTTCTTGCATATAATACATTTCAAAACAAAGCAAGAGTAAGCAACGCTCTCACTCATATTTCTGTCCAATCACTGCAGTTGCAACATTAAGCCTGCAAAATAATCCATGCAAGACACCTCTCCACCATCACAAGTGTGTGGGATATTAAAAGTCTGCTTACATAACAAACACACATACATACGCTTCCTTGGGGTTTGTTTGAGGTTATGAACCAGTGGTCCACCCTGGGGAAGCAGTGAGATGCTGTATTGGTGTGTAAATGGCCCACTTAGATGAACATTTGCTTTTTTAGAATACATTTTCAAAATATGCAAAGGAGGAGAAGGCAGTAGGCAACTAAATTATTTCACTAATGCATAAAGATGGATATTATTCTAACAAAGGATATGTGTTTACCATTCTACTTTAAAGTTTTATGCATGTAGCACCACTACCTGAAACATGTGGTGTCCATGCAAGGAACACTAAACATTTTAAACACTGTCACATTTTTGTATGCAAGTGTTAATGTTGCCCTTGTATTCCTTCCATTGTTTTGCAGCCTTGTGTAGAAAAATGTAAAATAAATGTGCTTATATTTTAATCATAATGATATTTAACATACATTGTATTAGCAAGTTATTACAAGAAAAATTATGGTTTAATTGCATGAAATGAATAAACAGAATGTAGGACAGTCTGAATCACTTATCAAAATAAAGGACTAGAGAGATTTTTGAATGCTTTTCTTCCTTTGGCTGCAGCAGGAATACCCATGTTGTTTTGCATCATCTCAAGGTGGTGAATATAAAAGCAATTTGCAGGGGAGAAACAAAGAGGCGAAATAAGCAGTTGACAGTGGAGGGCAAATCAAAGTCCTGGGGTTAAATGGGATTGTGGGTCAGATGACTAGACATTGTTGCCTTTCTGCCCACAGCTATCCTCTTGTGCCTTACAAACCCCAACCCCCCACAACTCTCTCCCTCCATCCCTGCCTCCTCTCCCCTCAACAGCCCTCCATTTGCCTAAAAGGCGAGTATTTCATCTTCAGTAGCCCCACTGCAGGAGAGTCCTCTCTTAGTGCTAAAATGCAAACACATAGTGGGCAAATCACAGAAGTAGAATGAGGATAGAATGGACATTCCCATTCAAATCAATTTATCACTGATGGTCAGAGCGGTGATGGTTTTTATGTGTACTGTTGCTTTTGCTCAGTCCATAGGGACCTGGGTTGGGAACCAGAGGGTCGCCTGTTCAAGTCCCCGTTCAGACCAAAATATGGAGTGTGGACTGGTAGCTGGAGAGGTGCCAGTTCCCTCCTGGGCACTGCCGAGGTGCCCTTGAGCAAGGCACCGACCCCCTCAACCGCTCGGAGCACCTGTCAGGGGCTGCCCCACTCTGACATCTCTCCACTTAGTGCATATAAAGGTCCTGTCTGTGCATGTGTGTGTTTGGACCTGTGTGTAATTGACAACAGAGTGAGAAAAAATAATTTCCCCTTGGGGATTATTAAAATTTTAAAAATTAAATTAAATTAAATATTGGGCTAGCTTCTGTATACATTTCCAAATATATAAACTGACTTACAGCAAGTAATGTACTCCAAGCAGCTACCTCCAGAGCTGAAAAATGAAGCTCCAGAAACTCAGTCAGATCCTCCCCTCGTTCCTCCACAGCTCCAGCCTCTCACCCAAATATCATCACTTCAGTCTCCAAAAAACCAAGATGACAATGGCTGAAATGCTAAACTCCAGACTTAAAAGGGTCCACAGACCCAAATGTCAAAATGGCCACATCCATTATTTTTTACAGTCTGTGGGACTCACCGAGGTGAGGTTTGGAGTAATGACTGAAAGAGCAGAGGAATTTCCCTGTTTATTTTGTGTCATTAATTGCATGTTTGTTGAAACATAAAGTACTGTAGCTGCCTCGGAAGAAGAAGTGAGAACTGCTGCTCAGCAAAAAGCTGAGATGCAGAGAGAGACCTCAGGGATAAAGAGTGTGCAGATCCAGATCCATATTTTTTCATCGAAGTCGGTGAATTAAGGATTTATTTCAACAAAACTAGAGCTGGTGATTTTTGGAACAGTGGACTAAATAACGAGATGAAAAATAAGAAAAAGTAAGATGGTTTTGGTGGGTTTTATTTTCTTTCTGTTGAGTTTGAATGAATTGTGTTTAAAAATTAGTTTACAAAGCAATTAAGCTAACGTTAGTGTTAGTTTGGTGTAAGAGAGAAACATCAATTGGTGTTCTGTTAATAAGAAATACAGGTGTAAGAATGGGTCAAAACAAAGTTTTCAAACTAATGAGACAACTAACGATGATCACCACTTTCTTTTGTTCTCGTCAAATGACCAAGGTAGTGGTTAATATCCACTTCAGAGTCCTTTTTATTCATTCTGTTTCAATGGATCCAATTCATAACGTGAATCGGTGTGGGTCCATTTCTTTTATCAGAAATCTCTAAGTTTTCACTCTGAATTGATCAAGAAGCGTACCATAACTAAATATTATGGATTAGCGATAATATTGGTACATCATCTGTATTGGCCAATATTGGCTTTAAAATTAACTATAGATTTGGCCAACATGCTTTTTCTTATTTTGCACAATGAGCATTACATACATTGAAAACCCATCACAATAAGAGTAGGCATGTATAATATCATGTTAATTCCACTACAGAAGAGACTTCACTAAATTACAGAAGAGATCACTAAAATTAGGTGGGGGAAAAAAGTGGTTATATAAATATCAATATCGGTTATCAGCTAAATAAGTTGTTATATATCAGCATATTGGACATCGGCAAAATTTCCAACATCATGCATATTAAAAATCACAAACAGTCATACAAAAAATATGTGATGTGAGTGGCACTGACTTCAATAATAGGAGTACAACTGGACCCTCATTATTATTATTATAAATCACTCTGATGGATACAGTGTCAAATGAGAGGAACAAGCAATGGTGACAAAATGGCAGCCATTTGCGTTAGAGCTGCACTAAATCTAGACATGGATCCTTTATTAATCATCATGTTTTCTGTGATTACAAGACCACAATAAATCAAAAACAGTGTTTCATACCTGTTCATAATAACCTCCCAATGTAGCCCTACATACATCTCTTACTACCCTATACCTGGACTGTGTGTCTCAGACAACCTGCCTGGTGACAGGGGACTCTGCAAACACTGCCAGGCAGAAAAATACACATCAACATATTCAGAGCGTTTAGTGCCTGGGATTAATCAAATTATAATTTAATCATCTGATCAAACAGCAATTAGCATAATCACTTCTGGGGAAGGCCTGATAGAGTGGAGACTAGAGCAGAAGAGAGCTGGGGGCTAGCAACACTTTAATGAAACATTTGCCATAATGTTTGAAAATGTTAGACATTTCGGGCTACAGGAAGAAAGCTGTATTTTGAATGTTAATAAGCATGGTCTGGTTATGCCTAATGGATACATCAAACAGTATTCACAGGGGAAGAAACTGCCAGTGAGGTCCTGATTATATAATTTCTTGTTGGTAATGTCTTTTATAGTTTAATTATCAGTTTTTCTTCACAAAAAGAAAATAACTGTTTAATTTTCAAATTTATATGAATATACGTATGTTTTTTTTAATTCCCATTCTCTCTATTTAATTCAGTGAAATCACACCCTGCTCCTGTAGAGCAAATTAGCTTTATGGTAAGAAAATGTACTGTGCTTTCACTAACTTTGTTGTAAATGTCTTGACTGTAGTCTTTCGTGCTTGTTTACTACCAATAAATTAAAGTTTTGTTGATTAAAAAACATTAATAAATAGTCTAAATAATCAGTTTATCAGCTATGTTGGTCACGTACGCAGAACTCACAAACCTAAGTTTGCGGGCTAGGCTAGTTATATATCTATATTAAGCATCTAAAAATTCAAATTCCATGTATGTATGTATGTCAGTGACTCAGGCACGTTCAGTGTATATGTCCAGTGTCTTCCTTTGATAGGACACATACAGCACAAACAAAAGGTGAGAAATGTGAGATATTGTTGGGCTGTCTTCAGTATAATACTTAAATATTATGGTAGTTAACGGCCCATTTTAAACTGATACAGGTTTTAATACAGAGGCACCATCTTACTGCAAGCCTACATTGCGTATATAGTTGGTTTGGGTGTACTGGAACATTAAGAAAAAAGATGCAGTCTCTCTGTCTGTATTTTACTCACCTCCCTCTCTTTTCAGATATACAGAAATAGTAATACATTTGGCACATTAGGCCAATCTCTCTGTGCACCCTGACAGGTGTATTCGAGAAGGAAACCTCAACAGGCTGTCTTTGAAAGAAATGTTTGGCAACAATGCCATCACCCCAGCAATAACATTCATAATGCAACTACAGTACTTTGGGCATCAGAAAAAAACATTTCAGGGGATAATGTAATGCCACTTAATCAACAAAGGAGTCAAAATATTCACATTGAATATATGCAAATGTCCACTGATGACACATGTCTTTAAAGGAAACGTAATCACATGACACAAAAGGTTCAATATCAACATTTGCACCCACATTTCTAAATATTTGATTCGAAGAAAATCAGCTTTAGGCAACTAAAGCATGATAGGGCTTAAGGCAACAAAAATTTATTGGTCAGATTAAGTAAAAAATATATTGGTTAAATATGAATATGTAAATGCGGAAGCATACCTATGTTCCCTGGGTTCTATGTTCCCCGGGTCCTATGTTCCCTGCTTTGTATGGGACCCCAAAAGGGTCCTATGTTCCCCGCTTTGTATGGGACTGGGGAACATAGAACCCTTTTTAATAATAAGGGTTCTATGTTCCCTGCTTTTCCCCAAAACGACCCGGGGAACATAGGCCCTTTTTTTTTAAAAAAAAAGGGTCCTAACCCCTAACCCTAACCCTAACCCCCTTTTCTCAAAAGGGTCCTGTGTGGAAGCAGGGAACATAGGACCCTTTTTTTTTTTTTAAAGGGTCCTATGTTCCCCGATCGGGGAACATAGAACCTGGGGAAGATAGAACCCAGGGAATATAGGGATGACCCCTGTAAATGCAAGGCTCAACACAACCCTGTGTCCCTGTGTTTGGCAATTTCACAGCACTTTATGGATGTCACCTTGCCTCTGACTAAACGCTACCTGTAAACATCAATTATTATTGCAAATTTATTGTGTGTGAACATAATGCATAGTGTGCAGACAAGTTTAGAAACAAAAACCCTGATTCTTCAGCCTACAGGTATTGCACCTAGCTTTTAATAACTTCATACCCGACAACAGCAGCTAAGCAGATAGTACAGTTTTTTACAATCCCTTTAACACTAATTTCAGAACCTTGATGTCATTTTTCACAACTCTAGACACAAAACTCAAAACGGTCATCCCTTGTAACACAGGCTGTCCAATGCTCAAAACATTGTATTGTGCATCCATATCTTTAAAGAAACCTTACACCTGCAGAATCACTGTTTCAACTAATGCATTGTATCATGAAATACCATATGAACTTAATTTAGATCACCCACACACAAAATACAGATAGTTTCATTATTTATTACTTTGAACAATCATTAAATATTGTAGTACAAAATATGTGAACAATATTTCATTATGGTACTACATCACTCTACCGTTAACTGAAATTTATCGAAGAAATACAACATAGATTTCTTTGATTCAAATCAAAAATAATTGGCTCCAAAAAAGAAAAAACTACAGTACTATAAATAGCATGTAAAAAAAAAAACCAAAAAAAAAAAAAAAAAAAAAAATCAGTCCAAAAAAAGGATTGATTACTGTACTGTGTTTCTATCCATCAACCCCGTCTTGTGGATTTGGCCACAGGTTCTCATCCACATCACAGCTGATGTTTTCATTTGCCAAACACCTTGGAAAAAATCTTCTGGCATGGCAAAATCCAGACCTGACACTGGTCTGCTGTGATGTCATTGCATGCATCAACCATGGCCTGGAGAAGGGTGACTTGTTCGTGTGGGCGCCTGTCATACACCTTCCACCTCCATGTGGAGAAAAATTCCTCAGTCTCGTTAAGGAAAGGAGAGTATGGGGGTAAGTACAGGGTGGTGAATTGTGGATGGGCCTGAAACCATGCTTGCACAACTTGAGCATGGTGGAACCTATCATTATCCCACACAATGACATAGATCACACCATCTGCTCTACAGACCTGAGTTAGCTCATCAAGGAATGTTACAAGGAGAGCTGCATTATAGGATCCTATGCGAGGTCTGCATCCCACCACACCATCTTCAGATATGGTCGCACACATGGTGATGTTGGCTCCACGCTGTCCAGGTACTTGGATGGTTGCCCGCTGGCCAATGAAATTCCAACCTCTCCTCCTTATCTTGGCCTAGTTGAAGCCTGCCTCATCCACAAAGATGAATTTGTGATGATTTTCATCAGCATTCAGCTCCATCACCCTCTAAAAAGATATTTGGAAAGAGAATTACTGATTACAATGATGTAGAATTTGGGGGGAAATTTTCACAACAGGCATCTTGAAACTGAACATACCTGAACATACTCAGTCCTCAGCTGCTTCACTCTCTCTGCATTTCTTTCAAAAGGCACATGGTATAGCTGTTTTACAGACACCTGGTGCCTTTTCAGCACACATGCAAAAGTAGGCAAACTTATGGCTTCCACATTGTTGAAAATGCCATCATTGTCCAAGATGTGCTGCTGAATGTCTGAAAGGCGAATATCATTTCTGGCCCAAACCAAATTGACCACAGCACGCTGTTGTTCATCAGTCAGAATTTTGCCTCTGCCTCCACTTTTTGGCCTAGTCTCAATTCTGCAGGGAAAATTACAGTACAGTGCTGTAAGAACATGTCACCATAGAACACATTTACAGTAATCACATCATGTGGTAGACATTGACATGCAGTATACAGTCATTTGACAGTTGACAGCAGCCTAATGTTTAGTGCATGCTTTAGACTTACCGGTTCTCATTGCGGAAAGTTCTGATTATTGACGCCACAGTTGATCTTCTGAGGTTTGGTTGAATCATTCCAGCTGCCTCAGTCATTGTCATGCCATGATTTACAACATGGTCTACAACTACTGCCCGGATTTCACTGGACACTCTTTGCTGTTGCTGTCTTGGTCTGTGGCCTTGTCTTCTACCACGTTCCCCCACACCTCTAAAATGAGGCCCATGGCCACCTCTTTGTTGAGGCCTAAGCCCTCCTCCCATACGAGGCCCACGACCACCTATCCGAAGGGGGGTGTGATGCCCGCCAATCCTTTGACCATGTCTTCCTTGTCTTCCTCATCCATCAATCATCAGTAATGAGTTGAGAGTGTTGGAAAAGCATTTACAAGGGCCTTCCATGATCTAAACATTAAATATTGTTCAGCAGTTTCCATAAAACTGTGCGTTAAGAGAAATGCAAGTTTAACTTATTATTTTGAGCAGTTGTATATACATTGATAGTTAGATCATTGTAATGAAATGAAAAGGCAGTTATCTCAGATGTAATGTGTGAATTGCATTTTCAAATGCTAATACTCTGATGTTAAGTTGTGTCATTTTGAACAGGTGATTTCAGTTAAATGAACAAATGATCTTAGGTTAATGTGTATAGTATCCAAGCAACTGGAAAAAGTGTTAGGAGTTTTGGAAAAATGCGCATTTTGATCATTAGTTTTGAGTTTTGTGTCTAGAGTTGTGAAAAATGACTTCAAGGTTCTGAAATCAGTGCTAAAGGGATTGTAAAAAACTGTAATATGAATGCATTTATCATGATCTCAGAGGGGCCATGACTGCAACATGGTCTATGATGATAAAGACTATACAACATACACTACATGTAAAAAATTTGTGCTGAGATCAGACTGAATGACCACTACATCTTTGGAAAAATTACAGTGCAGCCAAACAGCCTAAAATGTCATTACATGGGTTTGAGTAGATAATGTCACCATCTGCATTTTAGTGTAGTTTTGTGTGTGTGTGTGTGTGTGTGTGTGTGTTTCTCATTGAACTTAAACTGGACAATGAGCAAGAGTAATGAACTTTATTTAGCCTGAGCTCAATCTAGCTTACTTCTTGCTCTACCTGCGTGGCCGCAGCATTAACCTACTGCCCTATTTTTTTTTACGAGAGCCTACAGACACAAACAACAACAACAGCCATTAGTCCGGATGCCAAAAACTCCATTCAATTCAATCAATCAATCAATTTTATTTATAAAGCCCAATATCACAAATCACAATTTGCCTCACAGGGCTTTACAGCATATGACATCCCTCTGTCCTTTGGACCCTCACAGCGGATAAGAAAAACTCCCCCCCAAAAAAACCTTTAACGGGGAAAAAATATGGTAGAAACTTCAGGAAGAGAAAATGAGGAGGGATCCCTCTTCCAGGACGGACTGACGTGCAATAGATGTCGTACAGAACAGATGAACATAATAAGTTTACTGTTATTTACTGTATCAGTTTGTACTATATTTCAGCCAATTACTGCCTCATTTAAATAGAAAATAGAAAAGAAACCAAAACTAATTTTCTGCGTGGGGTGGTACTACATGTGCCTTGCAGCCATATGATATGGTAGATGTACAGCAGGGGCGATTGCTCTGAGACAACAAGGGAGGCTGAACTTCCCCTGAAATTTCATAGAAGAAATGGTCAGACATGCAGTATTGAATTTACATTAAAATAAGAATTTATATTGCATTAAATGTGCTCTAGGATCAGCTGTTTTTGACCAGTTTTCAAACGTGACTTCCCTGTCATACATTCTTCTGTCAGTCAGCTGAACGCTGAGCTTCCAAACATTCCTATGAGACAGCGCTGAGCAGGTTTTTTTCATGCAGCAAAGCGAGATGGTCAGTGGATAAATGCGACAAAATCGTCACTTCCAGGGAGGCTCAGCTTCCCTGGGACCAAATGGAGAGGTAGGTGGGAGAGGACGCTAGGTGTATGCATGCTGATTGGAGGAATTGTCTAAAAGGCAGAACCCCTTTGTGATTGACAGCACTTTGGAAATACACACCGGCATTGGCAAATGACAGAGTGCTGTCCGGAGTTCCTTATTTCCATAAGCGATAAAGCTCATTTTCACCATTCATACAGTACAAACACAACACATACTGTAAATAAAGACACAAACATTACGTTATTGAGTTTTTGCTCTGTTTAGTGTCATTAGTTAGTTCATTTATTCATTGAATCACAAAAGTGTAGTTGTGTTGTGTGTGTGCAGTTGGTATGACAGGGTCACAAACCATTTTCTGCAATAGGAGTGGAGGGCAGAATTCATATAATAAATATGTGTTTCAGTAATATTTGAGAGTGTTCAGAGAATGTTGCTATATAGCACTGCTTGTTACCTGGGCCAGTGTTAATGTTAATTTTGAGAGAAAATCAGTTCTGGTGATGTAGACACAGTTCAGAGTGTGGTTGAAAAACTGCTTCAATTAAATGTTCCTTTTATAAGTTACTGCCTCACTACAATATGACAAATTGTATGATGCAAACTTAAAGTGAGCTTCCCCTGTTTGAAAGACCAGCAGCCACCACTGATGTACAGTATATGAATGATAGATTTTAAGTGCCTTTAACAATGTACATTTTGTCCATAAAACATTCACAGACTTGGGAGTCTCTTAATTGTCATGCAGTATCTGACATTTAATAAATCATCACAATGTTGTCATATCAGTTTCATAGATTGTTATCAGCAAAAGTAGTATTTCTCTCTGTCTTTCTCTCTTTCTCTCTCTCTCTCTCTCTCTCTCTCTCTCTTCATAATATATACAGTACAGGCCAAAAGTTTGGACACACTTTCTCATTCAATGCGTTTTCTTTATTTTCATGACTATTTACATTGTAGATTCTCACTGAAACTGATTCTCATCAAAACTATGAATGAACACATGTGGAGTTATGTACTTAACAAAAAAAGGTGAAATAACTGAAAACATGTTTTATATTCTAGTTTCTTCAAAATAGCCACCCTTTGCTCTGATTACTGCTTTGCACACTCTTGGCATTCTCTCCATGAGCTTCAAGAGGTAGTCACCTGCAATGGTTTTCCAACAGTCTTGAAGGAGTTCCCAGAGGTGTTTAGCACTTGTTGGCCCCTTTGCCTTCACTCTGCGGTCCAGCTCACCCCAAACCATCTCGATTGGGTTCAGGTCCGGTGACTGTGGAGGCCAGGTCATCTGCCGCAGCACTCCATCACTCTCCTTCTTGGTCAAATAGCCCTTACACAGCCTGGAGGTGTGTTTGGGGTCATTGTCCTGTTGAAAAATAAATGATCGTCCAACTAAACGCAAACTGGATGGGATGGCATGTCGCTGCAGGATGCTGTGGTAGCCATGCTGGTTCAGTGTGCCTTCAATTTTGAATAAATCCCCAACAGTGTCACCAGCAAAACACCTCCACACCATCACACCTCCTCCTCCATGCTTCACAGTGGGAACCAGGCATGTGGAATCCATCCGTTCACCTTTTCTGTGTCTCACAAAGACACGGCGGTTGGAACCAAAGATCTCAAATTTGGACTCATCAGACCAAAGCACAGATTTCCACTGGTCTAATGTCCATTCCTTGTGTTTCTTGGCCCAAACAAATCTCTTCTGCTTGTTGCCTCTCCTTAGCAGTGGTTTCCTAGCAGCTATTTGACCATGAAGGCCTGATTCGCGCAGTCTCCTCTTAACAGTTGTTCTAGAGATGGGTCTGCTGCTAGAACTCTGTGTGGCATTCATCTGGTCTCTGATCTGAGCTGCTGTTAACTTGCCATTTCTGAGGCTGGTGACTCGGATGAACTTATCCTCAGAAGCAGAGGTGACTCTTGGTCTTCCTTTCCTGGGTCGGTCCTCATGTGTGCCAGTTTCGTTGTAGTGCTTGATGGTTTTTGCAACTCCGCTTGGGGACACATTTAAAGTTTTTGCAATTTTCCAGACTGACTGACCTTCATTTCTTAAAGTAATGATGGCCACTCGTTTTTCTTTAGTTAGCTGATTGGTTCTTGCCATAATATGAATTTTAACAGTTGTCCAATAGGGCTGTCAGCTGTGTATTAACCTGACTTCTGCACAACACAACTGATGGTCCCAACCCCATTGATAAAGCAAGAAATTCCACTAATTAACCCTGATAAGGCACACCTTTGAAGTGGAAACCATTTCAGGTGACTACCTCTTGAAGCTCATGGAGAGAATGCCAAGAGTGTGCAAAGCAGTAATCAGAGCAAAGGGTGGCTGTTTTGAAGAAACTAGAATGTAAAACATGTTTTCAGTTATTTCACCTTTTTTTGTTAAGTACATAACTCCACATGTGTTCATTCATAGTTTTGATGCCTTCAGTGAGAATCTACAATGTAAATAGTCATGAAAATAAAGAAAATGCATTGAATGAGAAGGTGTGTCCAAACTTTTGGCCTGTACTGTATATATATATATATGGCATGCCGTTCAGGAAATATATATATATATATATATATATATATATATATATATATAAAGTTTGAATATATGGTATGAATGAAAGTCTGAATATATTGAATGAAACTTGAATATATGGATTGAACCTCGAACATATGGAATGCATGTCTGAATATATGGAATGAGCCTTGAATATATTGGACGAAAGCCAGAATATATGGAATGAAATTTGACGTCATCAAGGCACTAGTGCCATCTTGTGTTTCCTCTGTATGCTTTTATTGGATCCTCCAGCAAAAACACAGTGAATATGAGTGAGTTGGTGAGAGACATAGTGGCGGCAATTTTAAGCAATGAAGACATAGTAATTTCCACATTGGCTAATGCACGTGGTAATGTTAACCATACCCAATACTGCAGTACGGTATGAGGTGCCGTTTGTAAAGTGACTCGCGCTGAAATTAACAGCAACATTTTGCCACATTTAGTTTCAAACAATGTTTAAAAAAGTGGTGTGAGTCACTTTGAACTACATTTACAGCAATATTTGAAATATATTAAATATAATGTCACAGTTAAATCTAAATATTAAATGTTAAATCTAAATGTTAAATCAAAATCTAAATGTTCAATGTTAGATCTAAGGGCTGGGGCAGCAGTAGCTCAGTCCATAGGGACTTGGGTTGGGAACCGGAGGGTCGCCTGTTCGAGTCCCTGTCCGGACCAAAAATATGGAACATGGACTGGTGCCAGTTCACCTCCTGGGCACTGACGAGGTGCCCTTGAACAAGGCACCGACCCCCCCAACCGCTTGGGGGGGTCGGTCTGGGATCTCTCCACTTTGTGCATGTATAGGTCCTGTTTGTGCATGTGTGTGTCTTTCAGACCTGTGTGTAATTGACAAGCAAGAGTGAAAACATTGAATTTCCCCTCAGTGGGATTAATAAAGTGAATAAACTTAAAACTTACACTTAAACTAATTTCCCAGCGCAGAGCAGGGTGGCGCAGGGTGGTGCAGGGTGGCGAACCCTGCGCAACCTGAGGCGCGTTCAGTTTGGTAGTTTGGCAGACTGAGGTGTGCTGAGATGGGTGTGGCGGCGAAGCAGGGGAGGTGTTGACAGATCCAGCTTGGCGCAGTGACAGTTTTGTGCCAAAAGTCTTCGCCGAAGGTGCGCTAAAAGCTTGCCAGCTGAAACCAGGTCTACTGTCAGCGCAGGGGGAGCGCAGCCGGTGTAAGTGAAAGTTTCCTACTCGAACCCCGAAACTGCATAGTGCCAGTGCAAGCAAAACAGACGCTCTCAAGCAATGACAGAGGTGTCACCCAACCTATTGTGAGTTGATATACCATCACAAGGATATATATTTTGAGGTCTCAAAAACTCCATTGTGTTGCTTTAAAGCCATAGTTGGTGATCCTGTTCAGAAACACTTTTTGTTATACTGGGTAAAATGGTCCTTCCTTTCTGAGAATAGTCAATACATAATGTGTTCAGAAAAAGGAATGAAAAAAAATCAGACCTCTGTGGCAGCTGCAGACCTGTAAAAACTCTGACCAATCCCTGCCATTCGGTGCGAATGGAAAGAACCAATCAGATGCCTTCATGTCTGGTATTGCCTGAGCCCCCCTCCGTCCCTCCCTCGCTCCTCCCTGCGCACACTCATCACATGTCACCATTGGTGGAAATATTCAGCACACTCCTCAGCAGAAATACTGAGTTAGCAGGACTTTGCTGCACAATGGCAGAGAAAATGCAGCCAAAAGTACCACTTCCAGCATTATTTGTAATGGCTTGCCCCACTAAACAGGCTGAGAAAGGAAAGTTAGACACAGAAAAGGCTGCAATGAAAAAGGCTTTGGATAAAGTGAGAGGACAAACCAGACATCAACAGCAGTCCAGCTTTTGAACGGTGGAGACAACTGAGGGAGCTGTAGGGCCTGAAAAGTGATGCAGAGGTTGCTGTCTTTCTGTTGGACAGGTAATTATTTGTTTGCTTTGGGGGGATTTTTTATTCTACTCGGCTCTCCTCTGCTCTGCTGCTGACTCCTACTGCAGGATGCGCATTCAGGCATGTCTGGGCTCGTGGCTTTGGACGGAGCACTGACGGGAGGGGGAGCAGGGGGTGGAGCTTAGACGAGGTGCCACTTTCAAATCTTGCTAGCTCTCCAACATTACCAACTATAGCTTTAACTGTGACATATTGAACATATTTCAAATATTGCTGTAAATTTCATAAAAAGTGACTTTAAAAAATTCACTCCACTTTTTTAAACATTGTTTGAAGCTAAATGTAGCAAAATGTTGCTGTTAATTTCAGTGCGAGCCACTTGAAAAATGCCACCTCATACCATACTGCGGTACTGGGTATGGTTAACATTACCATGTTCATTAGCCAGTGTGGAAATTACTATGTCTTCACTGTTTAAAATTGCTGCCACTATGTCTCTCACCAACTCACTCATATTCACTGTGTTCTTGCTGCAGCATCCAATACAAGCATACAGAGGAAACACAAGATGGCGCTAGTGCCTTGATGACGTCAGATTTCATTCTATATATTCTGGCTTTTGCTCTATATATTCAAGGTTTATTCCATATATTCAGACATTCATTCCATATATTCAAGGTTCATTCCATGTGTTAAAACTTTGGCCTCTAGTTTCCCGGCGTGGCGCAGGGTGGCGAACCCTGCGCAGAGCTAGTTTCGAGCAGCGCAACCCGAGGTGCGCTCAGTTTGGTAGTTTGGCAGACCGAAGTACGCTGAGATGGGTGTGACAGCGCAGCGGGGGAGGTGTCAACAGATCCAGCTTGGGGCAGTGACAGTTTAGTGCCAAAAGGCTTCGCAAAAGGTGTGCTAAAAGCTTGCCAGCTGAAACCAGGTCTACTGTCAGTGCAGGCGTAGTGCAGCCGGTGTAAGTGAAAGTTTGGCTGACCAGCAGACAGTGCGCACATGTCACCAAAACCTCACAGGCAGGTTTCCAAAATGTCAGGCACATTAACAATGCAATAAATACCCCAAAAAAACACAATTCAATGCAACTATCTGCAATCAGCACATACAGTACAGGCCAAAAGTTTGGACACACCTTCTCACTCAATGCGTTTTCTTTATTTTCATGACTATTTACATTGTAGATTCTCACTGAAGGCATCAAAACTATGAATGAACACATGTGGAGTTATGTACTTAACAAAAAAAGGTGAAATAACTGAAAACATGTTTTATATTCTAGTTTCTTCAAAATAGCCACCCTTTGCTCTGATTACTGCTTTGCACACTCTTGGCATTCTCTCCATGAGCTTCAAGAGGTAGTCACCTGAAATGGTTTCCACTTCACAGGTGTGCCTTATCAGGGTTAATTAGTGGAATTTCTTGCTTTATCAATGGGGTTGGGACCATCAGTTGTGTTGTGCAGAAGTCAGGTTAATACACAGCCGACAGCCCTATTGTACAACTGTTAAAATTCATATTATGGCAAGAACCAATCAGCTAACTAAAGAAAAACGAGTGGCCATCATTACTTTAAGAAATGAAGGTCAGTCAGTCCGGAAAATTGCAAAAACTTTAAATGTGTCCTGCCGGAGTCGCAAAAACCATCAAGCGCTACAACTGAAACTGGCACACATGAGGACCGACCCAGGAAAGGAAGACCAAGAGTCACCTCTGCTTCTGAGGATAAGTTCATCCGAGTCACCAGCCTCAGAAATGGCAAGTTAACAGCAGCTCAGATCAGAGACCAGATGAATGCCACACAGAGTTCTAGCAGCAGACCCATCTCTAGAACAACTGTTAAGAGGAGACTGCGCGAATCAGGCCTTCATGGTCAAATAGCTGCTAGGAAACCACTGCTAAGGAGAGGCATCAAGCAGAAGAGATTTGTTTGGGCCAAGAAACACAAGGAATGGACATTAGACCAGTGGAAATCTGTGCTTTGGTCTGATGAGTCCAAATTTGAGATCTTTGGTTCCAACCGCCGTGTCTTTGTGAGACGCAGAAAAGGTGAACGGATGGATTCCACATGCCTGGTTCCCACTGTGAAGCATGGAGGAGGAGGTGTGATGGTGTGGAGGTGTTTTGCTGGTGACACTGTTGGGGATTTATTCAAAATTGAAGGCACACTGAACCAGCATGGCTACCACAGCATCCTGCAGCGACATGCCATCCCATCCGGTTTGCGTTTAGTTGGACAATCATTTATTTTTCAACAGGACAATGACCCCAAACACACCTCCAGGCTGTTTAAGGGCTGTTTGACCAAGAAGGAGAGTGATGGAGTGCTGCGGCAGATGACCTGGCCTCCATCGTCACCGGACCTGAACCCAATCGAGATGGTTTGGGGTGAGCTGGACCGCAGAGTGAAGGCAAAGGGGCCAACAAGTGCTAAACACCTCTGGGAACTCCTTCAAGACTGTTGGAAAACCATTTCAGGTGACTACCTCTTGAAGCTCATGGAGAGAATGCCAAGAGTGTGCAAAGCAGTAATCAGAGCAAAGGGTGGCTATTTTGAAGAAACTAGAATATAAAACATGTTTTCAGTTATTTCACCTTTTTTGTTAAGTACATAACTCCACATGTGTTCATTCATAGTTCTGATGCCTTCAGTGAGAATCTACAACGTAAATAGTCATGAAAATAAAGAAAACGCATTGAATGAGAAGGTGTGTCCAAACTTTTGGCACCGTTTGGCACGCGTAATGGAAACAGAACCTGGTTTGATTAACACAGCTGCAAACTAATGAGTTTCCTCTCAGCCAACCACAAACAGCCACAGCATCAGATAGGGAGTATATATTCAGCATCTGTCATCTTAGAAAAGTCAAAGGAAAAGAAACAGAGTGAGACTGCGAGAGAGAAAGAGAGAGCGTGTGTGCACGAGAGAAACACTGTCAACAAATTGTAAGTTATGTTCGGTGTGTTAAAGGAGCTATATGTAAGAAATCTAAAGCAAATAGTTGTAAAATCCTCCTAATATGTCACAGAGACTAAGGAATAATGTTCATATAACATATTGATCTCACCGACAACAATAGTAGAGCCAGAATATTCGCATTTAAAAAAAATATTTTACGGTCCACAAATCATGTTTATGTTTTGAATTTGTGTTTTGTTTTGTGCCACCCACCGCCGTCTACCAGTCACGCAGTCAGTAGAGTCTCAGCATCAGTTACAGTTAAGACTGAGCCACAGCAACACGGCAAGCAGCATTGGCAGTGTCCCGGTACATAGCATTAGCAATCTCCTCAGCTGTATCCCGGCAGCAGCGTTAGCAGCAGAGAAGCCGGACTTGCTCGATTGGTCCGCTGGAAAACCGAAGATCAAGGACGTGGCGACGCAGCCCTGCCACGGCAGCCGCCCATGGGCAAACAAATCAGTGTCCAGCGTGCCGCTGTCCAGCAACCTCGATTCTGTAGGTGAGGGGGGGCGGACACACCTCGCAGCAGTATTTTGAATTTGAGTGCAGTAACCGTTTTGGCCACATTCTTACATACAACGCCTTTAAGGGTTTTCGTGCTTCATGTGACTGCCTATACAAATGTTAAAATGTTCTTGCTTAACATGATCTACAAATTGGGGGGAGAAGGAGGAGGACTTGCGCAGAGAGGGTGTATCGTCAAAGGACATCCTATTTGGGCATGACAGAGCTGGAATGCAGGTGGGCCACACGAATAATGACTGGAATACCGTCGTGTCCAGTGTAATTGTCATTTCATGTCGTACTCTTTTTCATTACACAGGAACAAATTACATCTACCCCGCGAGGTGGTCAAAGTGGTGACGCGCATCGTGGCCTCTGATGCGCACCCAAATCTGTACACCCAAAACTGCACATTTTACAGAAAACTGCATCCTTATACTCTGTTCTATCAAGAAAAGTATCGATACTGCTGTGATGGTTAATTTTTCATTCTTGGTTGTGCAGAAAAATACATTTGGTTGTGAATGTGGTTCATAAATGGCGCATAAATTAGCGGGTGAACCCATAGCTGTGAGGACATGATTTCAGTTGGAGGTGCAGGAGCGCTGACTATTAAACACCCCCTCCCCAAAAATGTTTGAGTTTATTAAATACCTGCAGAAATGCAACCGCAGTAGAAACGATATGTGCGTCTCCCCACTGTGCACATTTACGCATGAGACACAGCAGCCTAACTTCATTAATTAGCCTATCTGGATCTAATGTATCAGGATCTAATGTTAATTAATGTTCTGTGTTGTTCTACACATCCAAAAGATCACACACAGTTCACGTGATTTACGTTTTTGGTTTTAAACGCAAAAACGAATTGGCTGAATGTCCACAGACCTGTTCAATATTCAGTCCAAAAAGAAATAATGGCAAAACGAATCGGCAAAAACCAAAAATGGGCCGGGTTTGATTGGTTTTTCATTATTTGATTCTGACACCAAAAATGTTTTGCTTGGGTACTCTTGTTTTTTTGTTTTGAATCAAATAACAGATTTATCGTTTCTGGTTTTTGAATTACGAATGAATTACGAATTATCCGATGATACCTGGACCAATATATTCAGACTTTCATTCCATATATTCGAGGTTCATTCCATATATTCAGACATTCATTTCATGTATTCGAGGTTCATTCAGTATATTCAGGCTTTCATTCCATATATTCAAGGTTCATTCAATATATTCAGGCTTTCATTCCATATATTCAAATTTGATATTATATACATAATAATTTCCTGAACGGCATGCCATATATATATATATATATATATATGAAGAGAGAGAGAGAGAGAGAGAGAGAGAGAAAGAGACAGAGAGGGAAATACTACTTTTGCTGGTAACAATCTATGAAACTGATATGACAATATTGTGATGATTTATTGTGATGATTTATTAAATATCAGATACTACTATATATATATATATATATATATATATATATATATATATATATATATACATACATACATATATACATAGAGAGAGAGAGAGAGAGACATACATATATATATCTATATATATAATATTCTTGTTTTTTGCTTGGAAAACCAGGCTGATTTGATTCAATATGATTGTTTGAGCTTCAGATACCACCTAACACAAGCTGAGTCTGTGTCCCTCTTCCCCCTCTCTTCCTCTTCTTCTGCCTCACTACACACTATCATCTCCCTAAGCATTCTGGTCTGGGTTAAATGAAACCTTTAAAAGTTCAATGTGCACCCATTAACATATGGTTGAAGCTACTCTTCTCTGAACAGCTAAGCTAAGGCACAAGCACTAGTGGAGCGATCCAAAAATCTTGAGCCAATGGCAGTGACAAATCCTGGTGTGATTAGTGATTCCATGAAAACAGCATGTCACTTATACCTTCTAATATTCAGCCTTATGCATAATCAAAACAAGATGATAAAAAAAACCTGACTTGACCATTTTAAAGGGCCTGAAAATATAAAGTTTATAAAGAAATGAAGCACAGACCTAAATTCAAACCATCAGATTACTATTGAATGTGTTACTAATAATTTTGTGAAATTAGTATAAAATCATTTAAAACTTAAAAAAGAATTTTAAAGGTTTAATTTTGTGGGTTTTTGTGATTTGTTGGAAATGTGAGTGCAACTTCTCATAATGTAATGCTAAAAATATGGGTTAATATGGGTTAATTAAACTAAACTATTAATTAAACCAACCAATTAAACTATTCTACCACTGTCAAAAATTATTATGTGATAAATACAGTAAATACAGTGGCTCTGGTCAGAATAAAAACCCGGACTGGTGTGCTAATAAAAATGTGCGACTGAGGAGCTGAGCTCAGTTGTTGTTTGCTGATGTGTGTTGCTGTGACTCTATCAACCCTCCCTGGCTCTATGTGAAGTGACAGATGTATACCAAAGAACACCAGTCTGCACAGACCTAGTTTCCCACTGGCCTTAATGTGACCTCTGAGCAGTGTTGCTGTTTTGACTGATGAAAATTAACCAAAATAATAAAATAAACAAACTTTGTGCTGAAAGTGCAACTTTTTCCATAGTCTTCAAGAGGAGCTTGTCAATTTGATGTCAGACACAAAGACAGATATTAAATGTTTTGTTCTGTATGTTGATGACATTTCTATGACATTTAGGCTCTCAAGATGATGTTGTAACCCTATCACTGTCTCCTGGAATTTACTATTATTCTGTATACTATAATTTGTTTTGCCAAATATGTTTTGAGGGAAACAAAATGCCTGGATACTTTTTACTAGCAATTTTTTTTTTGAGTGAAGGAAGTGGTAAGGTGATGGAGGGTGATCAAAGGGGCCTTAGATGGTTAGGTTTAGGCAACGAAAACAGAGGAAGACTGTGGTTTTTATTAAATCTACAAAAAGTAAACTTTGTTCTCCAGGTCACTTTTTACATTTTTTCACTATCTCTCCAGACCTAGTAAACTACACACAGATCTTGAAATGAATCAGTTGCCCTTAATTGGTAATTGGTACAGTTATATGGATACACAGCACTGAATGACATTTATCTACGTGAAATCTTTATTTCAAACCCACCTCTCCCCTCTGTGCTTGATGGATTATAATCTCTGTCATTCATTGGTTACTCTTGAACAAACTGAACGGTCTAACTGTGGGTGATGAGATGTAGTCAGATACTGTTTTGTATCTTTAATCCTCCTGAATTGTTGTTCAGCATTAGGGATCCAGGAGAGAGCCTCCTGTGTTTCATTTATTACTGCGATGATCTAAACCAAGAAAAAATGCAGAAAAAAAAATCTGCCCCCAAATTAACATGTTTGAAGTCTGGCTCAAGTCATACTGAAAATGCTTATGTTTTAATAAGCCTAGCCACCTTTTCTCCAGCAGCCCCTCATCATCTTAAACTGAAAGCCAAAAATCCACACGCACAGAGTGACACTAAGAGCCAATTCGGGAGCTTGGCTGTATATTTACAAGGCTTATTAGCATCCCTGTACACACACACACACACACACACACAGCCATAGCGGAGCAAAAACAACATTATGTCATTTTCACAATTTTATCTCTTCATAACTGGAATATGTTGTTCAATTCCATTTACGTTTTAATAGACACTTCTGCAAGAGCACTTTAAAAGCTCAAGCACCAGTGAAGTGAACTCTACAGCAGATTTTACTCTCCACACAGGCAAATTGTATATATCTACTGTAGATGAGCTTGCAAATGTGTCCCCAAATTGCCAAACAGCAATTTAGAGCAAAATGGAATTTGGACAGTTGATACTATTCATAAATGACCACTGCAAAAATATAGCTGTAATCTTTAAAATATGCACTCTACTAACAGGCAATGCAAATACCAATATCTATATAAACAGCCATTAAAACCTAAACAGACAAAATGTGTTTTGTGTGTATTTTTGAGCAATCATGCATTTCAGATCAGGTGTTGAAAAGAAATGTGATTCCTATAACAATTATCAGAAAAGAGTAACAGGCTGAATTCTATCAGGAAGCATTTCCAGGGTCACCTGAACAAAGTGCAGTGTTGCTCAAGCCCAGACCCCACACTGCAGCAACACCCATTACCCAGATCTCCATAGAGATAACCTCAGCAACCTGTACTGGACCAGAGCCCTAAAAGCCTTCATGTTGCACCGACTCTTTCTGGAGTAGGTGCAAAATGCATGATTCTGATGGAAGAAGCTCATTAAGATTTGGGTTTGTTCGGGGAAAACAAAAGTGAGCTGAGAGAATATCGTTTAAGATTGACAGTCATGGCTTTTTTTTTATTCTGCCTACAGTCAATTTAGCATGGTGCGGAAAGAATCAAAATACAAAGAGAGGACTGTCATAATGTACCCTGGGTAATCCTAATTGCTGCCACAAAAACAACATTTGAATGTCTGAATCAGTAGAAAAGGTCAGTGGCAAAAGAACCGGGTCTATATGAATGGCACTGCAACAGCAGTGACCATAAATGTGGCATTCATCACAATTACAAGTGCTACTGCTGCTATTCAAAGTTTCCATGTAGCTGTCTCTAGCAGCAGCCATTTTGCAACACTGTTGCCTGGACCAAAGAGACTAAAAAAGCCAATCAAAAGCAAAGCAATACATCGTGCTCAGCAAACAGAGATCTCAGCAAAGCATTAAGTGAGATTTGAAGATGACATCAGTATCCTCTGTTTCTTAAAATTGTCCCACTTCAGTTATAGAAAAGATTCCTTGCTACACCACTGTCACTGTTCTTACTCCATTCTCTTCTATAAATAACCACTGCCTTCATTGAACCCTTCAGCATGGCCACAAAATGGTTTTCCTGTCATCTTAGCTTGACGCATCGCCCTCCACTCTCACTTTACATTGTGTCCTCTGTAGATTTTTTTTTACCCTTTTCCCTTTGTCTACATTTCAAAAGATCTTTTAAATACCTCACTTTTCTTTTGAGATAATTTCTGCCCCTCAACATACATACATCATACCCCCTACCCCACAGCCCCTTGTCCTCCTCATTGCCCCCCTCCCTCACACACCCTTCTTGTATTCGCTATAAAAATTAGTCACCTTTAGTCCCAAAACAAACACAATTGGCAGTTATCAAACCTATCTTTTGAGGAATTCACTGTGTACAGAAAATGATCTGGATGCTCTTAGCGAGATGTGCACTTGGACAAGGGTGATAAGGGCTTGTCTCTATCCCTTTTTTTTCCAATCCAAAATGACTCCATGTCTGTGCTTCTAATATGGCGGGTGCAATGCCAGAAAAAAGCACAGCCAACCTATTTAATCCTTTTTTATGGAAGATACTCAACAGATCTAACAGACAGCATGCAAACATGCAGTCATATGTGCAAATTATTTTTCTTTTTTATTATAAAAATTACATATAGCATGCAAGTAAATAAACTACATTTTTCATTACAGTACTTATTGGTTTAGTAGTGGATTTTCTGAATTGAAAATTAATTTTAATGTCCATTAAGAAATTATTTCAGTTTCATTAAGTGAATAATTTTAACTGCAATTTGCAGGCAGGTTTGAGATTTAAACAAACACACTGTAAATACATTGTAAATCAGGTGTGCATGCAAATGTGTTACAACAAAATTATTCACTAAAGGTTATTTTTAATCAGCCATGTATGTGAAAAGGTGAGAGGTAAAAGTGTTACTGTGCATAATAAGCATCTAAAAATGATTAAATGCACCCAGACTAAGGCCCAGTGCAGTTTGATAAGAAACAATAAATAATCATTTATTGTAAAAAGTGAGAATGAAACGAAATAATTGTTATATGTTTTATTTTAGGGCCTAGAATTTCCTAAAAATTAACTACATAAGAACTAAAATAAACAAATCAAAAAAACAAACAAACAAAAAAAAAACCTTGTTCCTCATGCAGCACAGAGTGCATCCTATCACTCAACCTACATTTCTCATTTCTGCTCTTTCCCTCTGTGGTGTGTGTGTGTGTGTGTGTGTGTGTGCGTGTGCGCGCGCGCGCGTGTGCCTCTCTTAATTTGATAAAAGGCTCATCTTAAATGTTGACAATGCACGAGTGAATGAACGTTGAAACACTTAATCTCTATAAAGGTTCACGTGGATAAAATTACCCCCCCCCCCCCCACACACACACACACACACACACACAAAGCCCCACTGCCTGTGTCAGGACATAGCAACAACATAGCAACAACAGTAATTTTCCAGGACAAAAATAAATGAATAAATAAAAATTAATATCTTAAATGTGAAGGATCATATGCTATTGTGGCTACTGTTTGTACACTCAGTCCGGTGGAATAATTAACATACACTTTAACATACACTTTTAATGTGAAGAAATGCATCACCTACCATTCAAGATGCACTGGGAAAAGATAAGAGCCAATATCCACATGCCCCGCTCCGTTCAATATCCAAGCATATGCTTTTTCTTCTTCTCTCCACGCACTCTTTCTTGTTATTTCTTCCTTTTATTTCTTCAACAAGTCAATTGCAATGAAAGAAAGGAGAGCTTGCAAATCTCTCTCTCTCTCTCTCTCTCTCTCTCTCTCTCTCTCTCTCTCTCTCTCTCTCTCTCTCAGAAGATGAAGAGAAGGAGGTTTAAGCTTCTCCCTGCTGTTGATTGTCTTCTGGTACGGCGGGAAATAGTGTATGATCCACAACTGTGCGTCTCCCTTTTTGGACTGACCGCACCGCGCCGGGCCTCAGTGCAGCCGTCCCCCCGTGTCGAAGCGCTGCTCTGCGTGAAACATGAGGGATCTCTGTTTGGTGCGCTCCGGTCCAGGTGAGCTGTGCCGCTGCTGCTGATGCTGCTGCTGCTGCTGCTGAGTCAGAGACTGGAGACGCATAGGACAAACTGCCTATGCGCACACCCAAGTCCACGGTTTAACAATTAAAACAACAAACCAAACAAACAAACAAAAAAGGGCTCCAAAAGCGGAGTAAAGAAAATGATCAATAATAAACAAATGAATAAATATGACGTATATGCACTGAAAACACCAATCATCTCAGGTAAATTGAAAAAAACGCGTAAAAGTTGGATTTTTTCGAGGATTAAAGAGCGCATGGGGTTGATTGTTAGCTGCGCTGAATACTCATTCTCTCTTCGCCGCCCCTCTCCGTCCGGCGATCAACAAGCACACGCATCTTCCCCTTGCAGCCGCACACACAAACTGCGCACACTGGTCCCTGCGCTTAAAACCTGCCCTGCCTCAAAGCACTGTGAAATAAACCCTCGCCTCCTTCTTCGCAGCCGATTTTCTCCCTCTTCATTGCCTTAAAGGTGCAGGGTGGGGTGAGGGGGGCACAGAGCTGAACCTCTGAATAAAAAAGAAGAAGAAAAAAAAAAAGAAAAAAGAAAAAAAAACTATTTTATTTTAACACAGAGACAACGGATCAAGGCGTCCCACCCAGAGAGCGGAATATGTATATTAACATAAACAAGAGAAATTTATTCCATGCAAGACATCTTTCTAGGGTTTGCTGGTACCGCTTTGGTGTAGCAAGGTGGAAGATGGATGCAGAGGGAGGGAAGGGTTGAGGCAGAGGGAGTGATGTAGGCTACACCTGACTGGTACAGTGTAAGCATTTGGTAAGGGAAAAATGCTAAATTATCTTAATTGGAGGAGACCAGATCATGTCTTTTAATGTGTTTTCTGGATAATTTATGAGGCCCAGGGGCATTTTGGGGATTCTGCCAGCCTACCCCTGCATTCATTAATCGACCTTGACAACTAGCTGGCCCCCCACCCCCGAAACCAGGAGGCATCAGACAGGGCCATGTCAGACATCCAGCCCCCCTGACTGAACCCCCATTCAAGCTACACAGGAGGAGGCTGTGGATTAATGTTAAAATTAAAGCACCCATGCTGATGAAGACTTAGTAGTGTTAATATATTATATTGGAAATTATAAGGTCTGACCTCCATAATGACATATATATATACATGTATATACATATATATATATATATATATATATATATATATGAAACTGTAGGCCTCATTAATTTCTGTCATGATTATTTTGACTATCTCATCTTCAGCAGGTAAACATCCATTTTATGACTTTCTGTCACATTGTTGTGATAAGAAAGTCATTTTTGCACAATGTGTTGAATTTTTAATGATTTCAAAGGCGACTGGATTGACATCCGCTTCCATGTGACTGTTTGAATCTAGTATGGCCCATTTATTCAAATACAGTAGCAGGCAAACCAGGCCTTAACCCCATGCCCAGATACAGTGTCTGTTTCTTAGACTTAGCATCTACTGTACATCAGACCTGCACATGAACATGGACTGCAGCAGGACCTGCCACTGCCTGTCTGTATCTTGCTTGCTAACCCTAACCTCCAGCCAGGCACCCCCAAAATAAAACAGATCATACTGATGCCTACCATCTGATCCTGGGAGGAAAAGATGCATTAATTATTGAAACTGAAAGAATAATGATGATGACGATGATGATGATGAATGATTATTTTGTGCAATGAATCATTTTTTGAGAGGCCAAAGGTACTTGGAAACTTTGCAAATGATTCACAAATGGTGAAAAATTGGATATTACACAGGTCTGGTTTTTGTTTATAACAAAATGACTCAATAGCATCCTTAAAAAAACTCAAACAAAATAACCCCCATGGTACATTTGACATAGATGTACAAAAATTGGGAGGCACATGTTGTTACAAAAAAATCTTGTGGAGCCATACCCTAACCGAACCGGAGGTCAGCCATTTTGAATTAACTTTGCAATTTTGGCGTACTTTTTGCCATTTACGGGGGTTATACTTTAACAAACTTTTCCCAGAGATCTAGCCTGATGGACTTCAAATTTTGTCTGTGCCATCTGAAGAAATGAAAAGTTATTAAAAGCTTGAGTTTTTGGTGAACAGTGTGGTGATGGTCGCGAATTAAATTTCCATGTTTTGCCAACAAGAAGTGGTTTGTCACTCCAGTATACATGGTCCAATCTGCCCCAAACTTAACATGTGATAAGAGACACAGCCTCAAGACAACTACATGCCAATATTTAGTTATAGTTATAGCACCACCTACTGATGAGAGAAAATTATATGTTTCATACTTTGATATACTCTTCCTAGCAAATTGACCAGATCCTCCTCAAATTTGTTCTGAAAAGCCTCTAGACCTTGATGATGCTTTTTGAGAAGCTTGTTTTTGTCAGCTGGTGTTGTTATGGCATGGTGGCCATTTTGAATGTTTTGCCATGTTATAACTTGAGTAGACATTGTCTAATCTGCCCCAAATTTGAAGAGTCCCAGCCTCATGCCACCTACGTGCCATAATTGAGTTATAGTCAAAGCACCATCAACTGGCAATTGAAAATGACACATTTTATACTTTGATGTACAGTCAGTGTTCACATCAAATCTCAAGAGAGGTGGCAGATGCAATTCTGACTCTATTGCACTCATAGCACACTCACCTTGAGAAACCAGAAACTTCTGCTAAGACTGAATGCAGTACTACACATTATTTCTACTAGGACTATAACTGACACAAATCAGCTGATAGCTGATATTCAACACAGCAAAAGTGGTCCTAGAGATGCTTGGCTACAAGAAAAACACCATGGGCCACAAAGAGCCTTACCTCCTATGAAGAAGGAGGCAAAATGTACTCTCAGGGGCAAGGTATAAACACAAGAACAGCTCCTGCAAGGGCTGAAACTGTACGGTAGCAGCCGAATATGTTTGTGACATAACCCAGGGTTTCGTTTGTAGTTCACTGTTTTTAACACAGGGTGTCGCTGTGATGTTCTCATGTTCTCAGAAGCAACACAGAGTACTGTAAATCAAACTAAAGTCAGGCACGTCAACCAGGTCACTCCTGGGTTAAAAATCTCCGTGGCTAAGTAATAGGCAAGCTTCTACAATATTTGTCAAAAATCCAGCACCAGTTGGAACTATGGTTGAAAGCTTCGGTGCATTTTGGACATTGCGGAGGTGACGAGGAGGACAAGGAGAGCTGCTGGGAGCTGTGCGGATTGCTGCTGCAGTTTGGAGGGGGTGTGGGGCCATCCATGGGCGTACAGGTGGAGGAGCTACGGTGCTAATGCTAAAGCCAGCTGTGGAACATCGTATCATGGGATCATTGCACGGCGACCAATGCAAAGAGGTATGTGTAGCGCTACACTGTTTAATGGCCATTTAAATTGTGGGCACACATAACATGGCGTAAACCCAATGCATTGCTTGCCAGCACGTACAGACAATAGACTTTGCATTGACTATTTTACTGTGGTGGACTATTAATCAACTGTCTGTTCATCACAGAGATGTGCGATGTTGCAGCGGACGTTACTAGCAGGACTGATGGACAAATTGCTAGTAAAGCTGGCAGTGTGGCTAGTGATGTTGAAACCCAAACTCAAAAACAGATGGTTAAGCTCACTGCTAAAGCGCTTGCTGATAAATTGGACAGGTTGCAAAATGGTAGAAAAGCCAAACTAAACAAAGCAAGTGCTATGAAAAATCAATGCATGGTTTGATGTCAAAGGGTGATAAAACTGAGGTACAAAATGCTCTTGATGAATTGATTAAGGTGTGTGAAGATGAAGCATGCATGAATCTCTGTTGGTGTTACCACCTGGTGATGAAAAAGAAAAAATGCTGTCAAAAATGAGTGTATTGCTAATTCCAAAAGGTGGGTTTTATGCAATGAAGGTGATGCAAATGAAAATGAAATTGTTGATGATGAAATTAATCCTGAAGACAGAGTCTCCAATGTTGGTAGCAAATGGTCGAGTCAAAGGAGTGGTAACAGTGGTAGATCAAGTACTACATAGTCTGCTCGAATAAAGGAAGAACCTGAGAGAGCTGTACTCATGGCTTGAGCGGCAGCTTTAAAGCCCCTACAAGAAACTTTAATTTTGAGTTGAATTTGGCGACCCTGTGGACAAAAGCGGTAGTGTTTTGCCGGAATGAAGCCTACGTTTCCCATGAGTTCTTGCGTGTATTGTTGTAAAGATGCTTCCCTTGCTCGCGCATGAGTTTGTTTTGGGGATGAATGAAACAACAAGACAGGAAAACTTTGCCCCTGCTCCTTTCGGGGATCCCAGCTCACCTCTGCCGTGCCCCAGCTCCGTGTAAGCGTCACTGCCACTGGGGTAAACGCAGCGGTCGGCTGGTAAGGCTGAAGGCCTGTTTGGCGAGCACTTCCACGGCTTCTTGGACTGAGTATGGAGTGGTGCCACGCCTCTTTATTTCTCGGCACTTGCTGGACCCTGTCGACGCCTGCCTGGTACCTGTCGTCGGCCTGGATGAGGTGTTCAAGCCCCGCGGCCTCTGCTCTCCTCGTCCCCGCTGGCGCGGGGTGAATCTGCGCAACCTGCGGCCTCTGTGTGTGGCTCCCCGGACAGTTAATGCCGTGGACCTGCCGGGTCCTGCCAGGATTGGGCTGGTAAATGCTAGACTGCTAGCGAACAAAACGTTTATCCTGAAGGATTTCCTGACTTCCTGAGGATTGGATTTTCTCTGTGTGACTGAGACGTGGCTGACTGTTGGTGAGTCCAGTGCTTTCACAGAACTTTTACCTGATGATTGCTGCTATTTTAACTCCCCGTGGACGTCGGGTCGAGGAGGTGGAATAACGACTATTTTAAGAGTCACCACTTCATTTCACTATTAGTCAAATGTAAGCAGCTAGGTAAGATGACGTGTGCCATCTGAGTGCCGTAAATCGCTTCGTCCTGGAAGCGACCTGGGACAGACCCATAAACAGTTTCCTAAAGGTATGGATATACACTATATATATTATCTTCACACTGATGGTCTCATTTGCTGTTGTAGGTCACGCACAGACATCAGCAGAAACGAGAAACTTTTGCATATCCAGTTAAAAGTTCCTTGTTGTAGATTTAAAGGCAAGACATGCCCTGGAGGAGGAGGCTCAAGACACCTGGTTCCTCTGGTTAAAGGCCAAGTCAAGGTAGGCTGAACGGCAATGGTTCATTTCAGCACCCAGGAGCAGTGTATTGACACTGGATGAGCTATTGGAAGCTGAGATTGCCATCATTTGTTATTGCCAGCAACAGAGTCAGTGAGGAGATTTCTGCACTGTCGTCTGGAAAAGTCATGAGTCGACATAGTTCCATATACAGGCTGGATCCAATCTTGGAGGATGGACTCCAGAGTCAGTGGAAGTTGGAGCAGAGGATCTATGCTGCAGGAAGTGAAACATCCACTCATTCTCTCCAAAGAGCAGCACATGTCTATGCTCACTCTCAAACATGTTCATCAGAATCTGGGCCACGGAGGACAGACCCACACACTGTCCACTATGAGAAAGAGGTTTAGGATAACCAACGCCAATTCAGCTGTTGTACTCTTTATTGCCTGCTGCACTAGGCCTATTTATCGACTGACTATGTTGTACTATTTATTTATTTATTTATTACCTGTTTTTATGTTGTGTTACCAGAATTTTATGGCTGCAGCAGGGGTGAAAAATCCCAAGACAAATTTCCCACTCGTGAGACAATAAAGTTAATCTTGAATCTTGAATCTTGAAAATCATTGCTGAATATGTATTTTGTAGACGCTACAATGGAAGAGCAGTGGAACAAAAGATGGCAGATCTTCTTAAGGAAAGGATTCTTCCTAATCTACCACCATTTACCAACACGGGAGTAGATTACTTTGGACCAGTTGAAGTTAGGAAGGGAAGATCAACCTGTCAGCGATATGGAGTCATATTCACCTGTATGGTGAGCAGGGCTGTCCATCTGGAGGTAGCAGTTTTGTTGGAAACAGACATGCATGCATAAATGCTTTGTGGCATTTTATCAGCAGAAGAGGACAAGTCGCAAACCTAAGGTCAGACAACGGTACCAACTTCATCGGGGCGGCAAGAGAACTGAAGGAGGCTCTTGCTGCTTTGAACCAGGGCAGGATTCAAGGTGTTCTGGCGCAGGTGGGAATCCATTGGAGTTTTAATCTACCAGCAGGTTTGCACCATGGTGGTGTGTGGGAACAGATGATCCACCTGTTGAGAGGAGTTCTCAGCTCAGTTCTGTGCCCGCAGAGATTGGATGATGATGAGCTGCAGACTGTGTTCTGTGAAGTGGAGGCCATTTTGAATGCCCGACCAATTACCAAGCTCTCAGAGGATCCCAATGACTTGAAACCGCTCGCACCCAACCATCTTCTTCTCCTCAAGGGTAAAACATCTTTGCCACCTGGAGTGTTAGGACCTGATGACCAGTATATGAGAAGGTGATGGAGGCAGGTGCAGTACCTCTCAGATCTTTTCTGGAAGAGATGGATACGGGAGTACTAGACAAAAATGGAACCTGAAGAAAAGGAGTTTGGCTGCTGGAGACCTCATAGTAGTCATGGATTCTTCAACTCCTTGTGGTTCCTGGCCACTTGGCAGGATTCTGGAGGTTTTTGCAGATAAACATGGACTTGTTCGTTCTGTGAGATTACAGACAAAATCCTGCATCACTGGGCAACCAGTGACAAAACTTTGTTAAGTGCATGGAGAATAGATATGTTGATCTGTACTCTGGGTGTAATAACATAATTTGACTCCTTTTGTAATTTGTGTGAATTATTATGTCTGCTGGCCATTAACAATTAGGGGCCGGTGTGTAGGAGCCAAATATGTTTGTGAAATAATCCAGGGTTTAATTTGTAGTTCACTGTTTTGAACATGGGGTGTCGCTGTGATGATCTCATGCTCAGGTGTAAAGGTAGGAGGGTTACTGTTGTCGTCAGGTGTTTGATCCGGAGGGGCAAAGGGTTTTTGACCACTACAGCTCTAGAATGTTTGGCACACTGTATGTTGAGTGTTTGGTCTCTGTTGAAACTGAATGGACATTGTTCACACTCGTATGGAACAGATAAATTGCTTTTGTTGCAACCAAGAATAACCTGCACATTCAATACAGAAGAACACAGTGTTAGGTAAATCAAACTAAAGTCAGGCACGTCAACCAGATCACTCCTGGGTTAAACATCACAGTGGCTAAGTAATAGGCTAGCTTCTACATGAACAATACTGGAAGAGCATATCAGAGAAGGAGGCATCACATGACACCACTGCTCAGCTGCTAGTGGATCTAAGCGCAGACCACAGCATGGCAGACATCCAAATAGTGTCAGGTATGAAGAACTGGACAACACCAGGCCTTGACATGATTCACAGCTACTGGCTAAAGAAACTAAGTGCACTCCATGAATGCCTGGCAATACAAATGAACCAGATGCTGCTGAATGGAACCCATCTAAAGTGGTATACCCAAGGAGGGACAATCCTGATCGCGAAGGATCTGCCTCTGCACACCATGGAATCTCCTGTTAGGCATCACAGAGGCTAAGATGAACATACACATGGCCCAATATATGAGCAAGGCCCAGAAAGGAATTGGTAGTAATACCAGGGGAGCCAAGCACCAGCCATTAGCCAATAGAGCAGTCATCCAAGACTGCAAGACCAAGCAGACCAACCTGTGCGCTGCCTGGATTGACTACAAGAAAGCCTACAACTCAATGCCACTCAATGCCATATACATGGATACTGGAATGCTTGGGAATGTACAACATCAACAGGACACTAAGAGCCTTAATCAAGAACTTAATGGGGCTGTGGAAAACAACTCTGGAGGCCAACTTAAAGTAAATTGCACAAGTTGCTGTAAAGTGCGGCATATACCAAGGTGATGCACTATCCTTGCTCCTGTTCTGCAGAGGCCTGAACCCCCTCAGCCAGATCATCACAAAGAGTGGCTACGGATACCGATTCTGAAGTGGAGCCACCATCAGTCACCTACTCTACATGGATGATGTCAAGCTGTATGCCAGGAATGAGCAAGACATTGACCCACTGATCCTTCTCTCCAGGATCTACAGCAATGATATTTGAATGTAAGTAAGTCAGAACAAGGTCCAAGCCAGCAACATGTACGCCCTGCCTGTCATCATATGCTCTGCTGGTATAATAAGCTGGCCAAAGGAGAACATAGAGGCTACTGATATTAAGACAAGGAAACTTATCACCATAGGCGTAGGATTGGGTAGGGATGGTAGGGACACGTCCCTACCAATATTCAGCCCCTTCTGTATTGTCCCTACCAGTATAAACACTGGCTGCTGGCGTCCGCTCAATATTGTACACAAAGGCTTAACAGTCGTTGGTATCTACCATACATCCCGCCTCTAACCTCGTATTGCTCATCAATTGGCTCTACCATTATTTTGGTAACGTGTGATTGGTCCTCCCCAGCGCCGCTCTCTCCACTGAGTTTGTGGGTCTGCGTCACTGTACAGTTCACGGCAGTTTGTGAAAGAAAGACACATACATGCATGTCACTGTTAGCGCTTCACACTAGAGGGCTGCATTGGGCGGGACCCAACCCAAATCTTGCGGTAGCAGGCAGTTTGAACTTTGCTGCGGGCGGGAACGGGCGGCTAAAAAAAAATACTGCAGGATTGGGATATAGCCTACAGCTACAGGATGGAGTTCACAAATGTTGTGGAAAAGAGGCTCAAACAAGGTCTGAAGGCACACTGAGCCCTCTACTTCCCAGCGCTCTCAAAGCTGGCACGTTTCATCTTCAGTATCCCTGCATCCAGTGCACCTTCAGAGCAGGCCATTAGTATCTGTGGGTGCATCTTGGAAGAGAGACGCACAGGATTGGGACCGCAGTTGGTGAGCAACATTCTCTTCCTCCACAGCAATATTATGGCCAAGTGATTCATTTGTTAATTGTTAATTTTATGTTATTTATTAGTGTTATTTGAGCCACTCACAGCCTACTCTCGTTGCTATTTGTTAATTACATAAAGAGGCGTGATGATGCCGGTGTTACTGAGCATAGGCTTTATCTTTATCTCATTAATGTTTCTTATTCAGGTCTCTCTTAGAAAAGAGACCTTAACCTCAATCAGTGCATGATTATATAAAGGTAGAAAAATAAATAAAATATAGAGGAGGAGAATAGAACATAAAACAGCCTTTATTTTATTAAAAACTAAATGAAAACAATGAAATAGGAGCGCTATTCCTGACCAGTGCGCCAAAAGACATGCAGGCCAGGGAAACGAAATAAACAACCCCATGAATCTCTTTATTAATAGCCTATAAAATGACGTGTTTTCTCCTGCGGGACGGGAGACGACACAAAATCAATGCATCTCTATTACTGTACGGGCATAAATTCTCAGAGTTTTGCTTGAGTGGGCGGGAGTGTAACACACACGTTGCGGTTGCGGGCGGTAATGGTCAGAAATTCAGCGGGAGCAGGCAGGAGCGGGATGAAGAAAACAGTCCCGCGCAGGGCTCTACTCCACACCGGAGCGCCGAGTGTGAACGCGTGCCATTGATCTCTGACTGTCTATGGTCCTGATATGTGGCACACACAGCGTACATTTCAAATTTGCATTCTACAAACAAACACGTGCAGATTTCGCAGCTGAAAAATGAAACGCCATCAGGCCCAGCACCAACAACAGTCGTTGATGCACTGGATGTAAAGGACGAAAACAGATGTGAGTCAGCTGGTTCAGTAAATAAGCTAAATTGTGTTTTCTGCCAACACCTGTTGATGTTAGGTTAACTGAATGGCGTTCCTTGGCAACTCTTTGCTAAGTTAGATAATGACATGCTAACGAGCCAGAGAACATGAAATTCCACTTCACATGCTCCATCAGCAATCATAGATGTCATGTAGTGATGACACAGTTCAAATTAATGTTTGTAGTAAGATGACATGATAGAAACAGTCTGAATAAATAAAGTGTAAACACTATAAATAATAGCTCCTTCAGTGACAGTCTTCAGCATCCATGGTGTGTGAAGGAGAGACTTAGGAGAATAGAGATCCACTGCTCCCAGTAAAAACACCCAGTAAGAACACTGAGTCATATTTATGTAATCGATATTGGGTGTAAGTGCAACATTTTGCACACAGTTGTATTATAATGATTTTGGAGCATTTCTATTTTTGTTGATTTATTTTATTTATGTTTTACGTGATGAAGCTGACTAACTTGTGCTGACATTATGGCTGTTCTTTAGCCTATATACATTCAGATGTTGTTTAATGAATTACACAATTGTAAAACATACAGTATGTTTTAGGCTACAACAATCAAAATCTATGACTGTTGGGTCTCAAATTGTACCACTGTTCACAAGTCTAGCATCAACATATTTTTTGTCAGATGACAAGTAGTAGAGAGACTGGAGGAGATGGAGGAGGAGAGGTGGAAAGAGAGACAGAAGGAAATGGAAGAGAGACAGGAGGAGAGACAGGAGCCTCACAAGTGAGATTGAATCGTGAAGAATATATGTTGATAGATTCAGATTCAGATTCAGATTCAGCATTGTGACTAGGGATAAGTAAAAATATTGATTCATGCATAAAGTGAAGTGAATTTAAAAAATTCTATATAGGTCTATATATAAACGACTCAGTAAGACTGACAGCTGATTTGCCCAAATATTTCTGCCATCAACAAGTGTGGAGGCTAGGGAGACATCATGGTTCATTTTAAGGAGTCTTTGCAGGTATGTCAAATTTTGCCTGAAAAAAGGACTGCCTCCTTCCTTCGTCTCTGACCAAAGTGACCATGACAATATGCTATCAAGTGGGTAGCACTGGGCCTGAAAAAGATTCTATTAAAACTTGATAATCATAGATATTATAGTTTACCCTGGGAAGACAGATGTGGTGAAGTTATCAGTGTATATTCATGTAACTGATAACATTAGAGAATAAATCAACCAGGGCATTCTTGTATTTAGTGTAGATATCTAAATATGCATTATAAAGCGGTGATCAGTTTCGCATGACATGAAATTGCATTAACCCTTAGATGCATAAGTGGGGTCAAAAATGACCCCAGGGGTTGTTTTTCTTCAGTATCTATGGAATTAAAAGTTTTTATTAGGGATGCACCGAAATGAAAATTTGTGGCCAAAGCCGAAGCCGAATATTATTAAACGCTTGGCCGAATACCGAGTACCGAATACCGAATATCATTTAGTTTTTCATTAGTTTTTGCAGATGAACCCCCTCCAGATTAGTGTTGTCACGGTACCAAAATTGGGACCCATTGTGCAATACCAATGAAAATACCATGGTTCTGAGTAGTATCACGATACCACAGCGAAAATGAGGCAGATGTGCCTTTTGTCATTTATGAAAAGATAAATCACTTTTCTATAATACATCAATGATATTTCAATGGAATAAATTACTTACTGACTTATTCATACTTCAAAAACAGCATCAATAAGTGATTAACACAAATAAAATAAATAAATAAAATAAAAATCAACCAGCCACCCTCCTCCCCTGACAGTCCCTTCATAAGTAATGAACAGTCCCTAAAGTGCGGTGAGGTTTGTGGGCCGTTACTGCCAGAAAGAGAGAAATGTGAAAGGCTTGTTTCTCCTCTGACACGTCACATACCTGTGTTCGGCTGGCTCGGCTGTTCAGGTACTTCTGGGCAGTCATGACACAAAGAAGAGGATATTATTGGAAGCGACTTCTCCGTCACCCGGTAAGCTGATGGCCACCGTATTTGACAGGAATACATTAACGTTACTGTCTGTGTCTGTGACCCCTGTTCAACCCACAATCGGTGGGATTTGACTTTCGTTTCTGCTGCTGGTTGAAATCTGTAGGCTGCTCGCACAGCATGCTGAATGATTTAAGCCTATTATGCTCACTCAAAACTATTTTTAGTCGCAAATGCGAGTGCCGTGACGGACGGATCGCCACACTACCAACATTTTACTCCGCCCGTCACGGCACGCCGTTTGATTGCGTTATCAAAACGCCGCTATTATTCAGCCTTCCTTTTAACTTATTCCACCGAATACTGAATGTGTGTTTTTTTGCAATATTCGGCCGAATATATTCGGTTACCGAATATTCGGTGCATCCCTAGTTTTTATCATTTCATATTCCAGGTATTCCTTATAAAACATGTTTTTGACATGAGGCCATTTGCATTTAAAAAAAAATTATATACATTTTAAGAAATTGTTGTTTTTGTATCACTACCCCACTCTTCCATAAGTGGGGTCAAAAATGACCCCAAGCATTTTCTATGGAATATCAAGGGTTAGACCTAGGAATCTTTGATTCTTATCGACTGTGACTGTCAGGTATACATTTGCTGTCACACTTACACATCTAATGCCAGCAGTCTCACCACCCAGGAGGATTTTTATACAGCAACAGACATGTTAGTATTATATTTGTTTTACATCTTGGAATACATATGACGTTATAAAATATGAACTTATTTTCCACATCCATGACTTTTGCGTGATAAAGTATAGTATTATTGTCATCAAATTAGCCTACTTTGTAGTTAGCTAACACTAGCTAACTAAGTTAGCTAGTGTTAGCTAACTACAATGTAGGTACTAGTTAGCTAACTACTATGTAATGTTAGTATTGTAATGTTAACTAGCTAACATTACTGCATTTGTTGAGCAGCCTTACTATGATATTTATAGCTTCCTTGTAATACAGTCTTACCATTATTGTGTGTGTGCTTGTGGTAGCCTATAATAGGCTTAGGTAGCCTATTATGCTATTATTGATTATTCAGTGATGTCATTAGTAAGTGTGTGTGTGTGTGTGTGTGTGTGTGTGTGTGTGTGGTATATTACTGCATTTGTTGTGTAGAGATAAGCAGACTTACTATGATATTTATAGCTTCCTTGTAATAAAATCTAACCCGTTAGGTAGCCTATTATACTATTATTGATTATTCATTGGGCGGCACAGTGGTGTGGTGGTTAGCACTCTCGCCTCAGAGCAAGAGGGTTGCCGGTTCGATCCTGGGCATGGGAGCCCTTCTGTGTGGAGTTTGCATGTTCTCCCCGTGTCAGCGTGGGTTCTCTCCGGGCACTCCGGCTTCCTCCCACAGTCCAAAGACATGCAGACTGGGGACTAGGTTAAGTGATAACTCTAAATTGTCCATAGGTGTGAATTTGAGCATGAATGGTTGTTTGTCTCTATGTGTCAGTCCTGCGATAGTCTGGCGACCTGTCCAGGGTGTACCCTGCCTCTTGCCCAATGTCAGCTGGGATAGGCTCCAGCCCCCCCGCGACCCTCAAGAGGATGAAGCGGTTAGAAGATGGATGGATGGATGATTATTCATTGATGTCATTAGTTGTCAAAATGTTATATGTTAAATGTTATGTGATAAATGAACATGTCAAACATAAAATCATTCTTTTGTTGACCAAAATATAATACAAATCATCATCTTTAACCAAAATGAAAGTAATTGCTTAAGTTTATCACATAAAATGCATTGATTCTAAGTGGGGTCATTATTGATCCCACTTATGGAAGAGTGTAGGTATTGGTAGGTCATGCATCTAAGGGTTAAAAAATCATCAATGTACAGGTCGCCGCCATGGAGCGCTTTTATGTCCCTACCAATGTGAAAATCAAACCTACGCCCTTGCTTATCACAATACATCACAGTGCATCCATGTACATAATAAAGTACCCATTAGGGACTTTCCCCAAAGAAAACTGCAATAATGGCCAGTAAACTATTGCCAATTACTTAACCAAGTTTGAAATGCATCTACAGAGACAGAATGATGAAGAAGGCAAACATTGCCTCAAATTTCACGTTCATTAGGAGTCTAGATATGAAGACATCAACATGCTATGGTCCCTAGGGTTCAGACCCTGTAGGGTACTGCCTCTACTGAGTTTGTGCCAATTTATTGTTATCATTGTTTGTTGTCAGCAGCTGCAGGTCATTTTGCTGTGAGCTAGAATGAGCTGGAAACACAAGACTTTGGAAGCTTATCTGGAAATGATCTGCAAATGCTTCCCTAGAAATACAAGCTCATTGTCCACATGGTGGCACTGTAATTAATAATAATAATAATACATTTTATTTATACAGCACTTTTACAGCTCTCAAAGACGCTTTACATTTAAAACCAAAGAAAAGAAGTACATACATGTAAGTGTAAAGAGATAAACAGAAGACAAGGACAATATAAAACAACAAGACGCAAAAGCATAGTGCAAAACAAAGAAAAGGAGGGCACATGAGGAACAGAGAACGAAAAGCTAATGTTAAAGGTTAAAAGCGGATTTGAAAAGGTGGGTTTTGAGGAGTGATTTGAAGGTGGATGGATTTGGACAGTCACGGATGTGTATAGGGAGGGTGTTCCAGAGGGAGGGGGCAGCTATGGCGAATGCTCTGTCGCCCCAGGTTTGGTGCTTGGTCCTGTGTGGAGGTGAGAGGAGGTTTTTGTTGGATGATCGAAGGTTGCGGGAGGGAGTGTGGTGGTGGAGCATGTCCATGAGGTAGGAGGGGGCCTGGCTGTGGAGGGCTTTGTGGGTGGGGAGGAGAATCTTGAAATTGATTCTGTACGGGACAGGGAGCCAGTGTAGGTTTTACAGGACAGGGGTTATATGTTCACGGGAGCTGGTGTGGCTGAGGAGGCAGGCAGCAGAGTTTTGGATGTACTGAAGTTTGTTGAGGACTTTGGATGATGCCGTCAAGGATGCTGTTGCAGTAGTCCAGTCTTGAGGTGATGAAAACATGCATGAGAGTTTTAGCAACAGAGAAGGAGAGTAATGAACGGAGACGGGCAATATTTCTAAGGTGAAAGAAGGCAGTTTGGGCGAGGCGGCTGATGTGATGTTCAAATGAGAGGTTATTGTCGAAGATGATGCCAAGGTTGCGGATGAATGGGGAGGGAGAAAGGGTGGTGTTGTCGATGCTGAGGGTGAAGTTTTGTGTTGATGTAGAGAAGGATTTTGGGCCGATGAGTATTATTTCAGATTTGTCACAGTTCAGTTTGAGGAAGTTGGCTTGCAGCCATGATTGGAGTTCAGTCAGACAGTTGGTGAGGGTAGAATGGGTGGCCAGGGTGATGGATTTTGTGGAGATGTAGATTTGGATGTCGCCAGCGTATTGGTGGAGACCATGACAACGGATGATAGAACCAAGGGGGAGTAAGTAGATGATGAAGAGGAGAGGACCAAGCACCGAAGCTGGGGGACGGTGGAGGAGGTGCAGTTGTTGACGTGGATGAACTGATGTCTGTTGGTGAGGTATGATTTGAGCCAGGAGAGAGCAGAGCCAGTGATGTTGAGAGAAGTTTGTAGGCAGCAGAGTGGTGGCGTGGCTAATGGTGTCAAAGGCAGCAGTGAGATCAAGGAGGATGAGTATGCTGAGGTGGCCAGAGTCGGCAGAAAGGAGGAGGTCATTAGTGATTTTGAGGAGGACGGTTTCGGTACTGTGTTGAGGGTGGAATCCGGATTGAAATGGTTCATATAGTTCATGAGAGCGGAGGTGGGTCTTGATTTGGTAGGCAACAACACGTTCCAGAATTTTTGACAGAAAGGGAAGGTTCGAGATGGGACGGAAATTTGAGATGACGTCAGGGTCCAGGCTGGGTTTTGGGTGGGTGGTGAGTTGAGTGTAGATGGTTTCGATCTTTGATTGAAAAAATGTCAGGAAGGAGTTGCATTTGTCAGTTGTGATGGAGGAGAGGGTGTTGTCGCAGGGTTTGAGGAGTTTATTGACACTGGAAAAGAGAGTCTTGGGGTTACTGGAGCCAGACTGATTGAGTTGTGAGTAGTAGTTGGACCGGGCGGCAGTGAGGGCGTCTTTGTAGTTTGAAAGGTGGTCTGTATAGGCATGGAGATGGACTGTGAGACTGGTTTTCTTGTAAAGTCTTTCAAGCTGGCGCTTATGGGTTTTCATGTGACGGAGTTCAGGAGTGTACCAGGGAGATGAGTGAGTGAATGAGACAGTTTTGGTTTTTAAGGGAGCCAGTTTGTCGAGGCAAAGGGACAGTGTGTTGTTGTAGTGGGTGACCAGGTCAAAGGGATTTGGGGTCAGCGGGGTGATGAATGTGGACAGAGTATTTGCCAGTGAGTCAGAGAAAGCAGAGGGGGAGATGGACTTGATGTTTCTGAAGGATTTAATGTGTTTGAGTTTTGGGGGATTGAGGGGGGTCTTGAAGTCCACAGTGATGGCCAGGTGATCCGAGATGTGGAGGTTGGTACTGGAGAGTTGGTGGAGGGTGAGACTGGTGGAGCAGACTAGGTCCAGGATGTGGCCGCGACAGTGGGTGGGGAAGTTGACATGCTGGGTGAAGTGAAGGCAGTGGAACAGTTCCAGGAGGTCTGTTGCACTTTTGCAGTTTGGATCATCAATGTGGATATTAAAGTCCCCCAGCAGGAGAATTGAGGGAGATACGGTGGATAGCTGGGTAAGGAATTCAGCAAGGTCTGAGAGGAAGGAGTTGTTTGGTTTGAGAGGGCGGTAGATGATGGCGATGACCAGGGAAGTGGGACCAGACAGTTTGAGGGTGACTTGTTCGAAGGACTGAGCAGGAGGTATGGAGATTGTGGACATTTTAAAGCATTTCCTGTAGATGGCAGCAACGCCACCACCCCGTCCGTCTGGGCGGGGTTTGTCGGTGTAGGTGTAGTCAGTGGGTGTGGTCTGGTTTAAGGAGAAGTAATCCAGGGGTTTGTGCCAGGTTTTGGTGAGGCAGAGGAAGTCCAGTTTATTGTCAGTGATGAAGTCATGTAGGATGGCACTTTTGTTGGTCAGTGAGCTGGTGTTGAGTAGAGCCAGTTTCAGGTGTTGTTGGGTTTGAGTAGCACAGGGGGTGGCAGGAATGCAGAAGATGGGGGTAAGTTTTTGTTATTCACAGTCTTAGTGCAGTAAGGGCAGGGTGGTCTGTGCTTTATGATGGACTGTATGGGGAATGTCTCAAGTGGGAGGATTAATGATAGATATGGTCAGACGGGGGTGCTGGTGAGCGGGGCTGTGCTCTGTGCTGCAGTTGGCACGGGGTGAGGAAGAGCGTCGGTGGAGGGGACGTGTGATGTAAATAGTCATGCACGTGGCGCGTGATATACAGCATGCTGAATATTGGCTGCCAGTGTGTGGCTTCCGAGGGTGGTAGGGTGAATGCCATCGTGTTTGAAGAAAGAGAGACGGTTCCAGAAAAGATTAAAATTGTCCGTGAAGTTGAAGCCACGAGGGAGGAGGGAGGTGAAAGCACTTTTGATCAGCTCAGAGGCACCCCGAGCCAGGTCGTTGGTCCCTACGTGCACCACGATGCGGGTAATGGAGGATGGGAGTGACTGCAGCAGCCCAGGGAGTTTTCCTAGGATTACCGGGACTGTGGCTCCGCTGAAACAGCAGGTGGTGGCATTGAAGAAGCGGATATTCCTTGTGATGGAGTCTCCGATGTTCAGGGTGGTTGGAGGGAAGAGCGGGCATGGAAAGGTTTTTGCCGGATTGGATGGTGGCGAGCCAGCGTCCGGCCCGTGCCGCAGGATCGGTGACTGGGCAAGGCTGGACAGGTGTTGCGGTGGATCAGCCATTACGGCCCTAGAAGAAGAGTCTGCTGGCGGCGTGGGGTGGAGGAGGCCTCCGGAGCGTCTGAGGACGACTTCCTTCAGGAATTTGCGACGTGAAGCAGAGGTAGATGTCCGGGAGGAGAGCTGGCGATCCGGGACCGCAGCAGAGCCACTCTAGGCACCGGCGGGTGCTGGCGGGGAGGAGGGCTCCACGTCACCCATGGGTGCCAGGCTGCCAGGGCGGCGAGCCGCGGGGACACCGCCAGCTGCCAGTGTGGAGCCAGCCACGATGATCCCAGAGGCAGGGCAGCTGGAGTGGGAAGACGGTGCACCATCAGCCGCCGAGGCACCGGGGACCACGGGGCCGTCAGAGCGGGAAGCTGCGGGAGGAGAGGCAGTCACACCCTGGAGTTTCTTTCTGTCGTGGATCACAACTTCAGCCCAGGATGTCTGGAGGCTGGGTGTGGAGGAGGAGGAAGGCCGTGGACAGATGGAGGTATCCCATGGGACGGTGTCCTGGAGGGCCGCTTTGAGGGAGACAATGTGCAAGGACTGTTCATGAGCCAGGTCCAGGCAGGAGGTCAGCATGGCTTGTTTATCTTGCAGTTCCTGAGAGAGTCGGCAGATGTCTTCCTTAAGGTCTGTAATCTGTTTGTTTGTTCTTATGAGCATTATGTTGTCACAGGCCATGGATGTAGCACGTTGGCTATCTTGAGCTAATCTAACGGCTATGGTGCGAGGGTAGGAGGTGCCGGTAGTCAAGGCGGTGGGTAGATGCAGAATTAAGACAACAGCCAGTAGAGCCAACTGCAACTTTGGAAAGGCCAATATAAACTTTATAGACTTTACTTCATAAACTTACACTTTATACAATTTAGAACAAAGACCAATGAAAACAAGTATTATAAAAATTAGTTGGCAATTATAATGAGACGAGCCATAAAAAGAAAATTATAATAAAACGTTCAAAGAAAATATAAAAAAATATCAAAGGCACTTGGGAAATTCTAAACAATGTGATAGGAAATAAAACTGCATATACAGGCCTGCACATTCATTTAATTAATGGCATAAATAACATTGAAAAAACTTAAATTAAGTGGGAAATTAATTAAATTATTTTTCTGTAAATGTTGGGCCTAATCTAAAAAGTCTATTAAAAATCCTAATGATGGGCAAATGCAGGGTAGCTGGAATGGGGAAAGTAAAGTGTTAAGGTCCATTTTCCAAAGTGCTTGAAAAATTCTTTGTTCAAAAATTAGATACTTTTATTGAAAAGAATAATTTGAGTTAGTACAGCTTGTGAACAAATTGAGCTACAGCTTTAGCATAAATGAAAATAACAGAAGAATTTGCAACAGAATGCAAGAAATACACAACTGGGGTATTTATTGACCTAAAGAAACATTCAACACAGATCATACCATCTTAGTTTCTAAATTATACACATATGGGGTGAGAGAAGTTCTGAACTGGTTAAGCAGCTATTAGGCTACTAGTAGCAGTTTGCTGGTGGTACATCTGAGTTATTGAAGATAGAACATGGAGTCCCACAAGGCTCTGTTTTGGGGCCGAAATCTTTTATTTTGTATATAAATGACAAATGTAAAACATATTATGCAATTTGTGTTGTTTACAGATCTTTTAGCTCAGAAGATCAATCAATTCAATCAATTTTATAAAGCCCAATATCACACATCACAATTTGCCTCACAGGGCTTTACAGCATACGACATCCCTCGTATGATGATTTAAATGTTTTAGCAAGAATAATTATAAATAGAATGGTCCAATCAAAAAGATGGTTTGGTGACAACAAGTTATTCTTAAATGTAAATAAAACTATGTTCATGGTTTTTGCTCATTTAAAAATGATTAAATTGTTTCAAGGTCTATAGATGGACTTTATATTGAAATAGTGTCTCAGATTTTTGGGTGTGATAATGGATGATAAACTGTTATGGAAATCTCATATAGCACATGCAAAGACAAAGGTGTCTAAGAATATTTCTGTGTTGAACAAAGCAAAGTATGTGTTAGGTAACAAGGCAATGAGAATTCTGCATTTTACTTATTTTTACCATGCTTTAGTTATTGTGAGGAGGTGCGGGGAAACACATACATGAGTAATATGAAGCCATTGCTAACATTACAGAAAAGGGAGCAGTAGAATTATTTCAATAGTACTACCCTGAGAATACACCAATCAACTGTTTATCAAGGCAGGACTATTGAAACTTAAAGACTTAGCTGAGCAACAAGCATTATTAAACACTACTAAACTACAACTAAATGCAGTGCTACTGGGATATTTACAAAAGTTGTTTGTTTTATTTCAGAGGTCAAGGAGCACAGAAAATAATTTCACTTTAGGCAGCAATTTGCACGGACTACATTAAAACAAATGTGTACTTCAGTGGTGGGTATTGAACCGTGGAATTCTCTACAGAATGATTTAAGGGGTTGTCTAAATATTTTTCATTTTAAGAAAATGTATAAAAACAATTAATCTATATAAAGTTGTTGTGTAGAAGCTTTTCCCCTGTTGAAGGGGACATTGTGTGTGGCTCTCAATTCTTCTTTGTTTATTTATTTGTTTTTCTGAAGTCACTCTAAGTATTGGTTATTAACTAAAACTGACAGACCATCTTTTTCCTCTGTCTATTTGTGTTTAGAGAGAGGAGCAGGTAAAATAAGATTGTTTTCTTCTCCATGCTCCTTTGCGATTATGAAATATGTTGTTTTGATCATGAATTTGACTGATTTGATTGATCAACGGAGCTAATTAAAAAAAAGAAAAAAACTTGGCACTGACCCATTTCTTTTATTGTTGATTCATTGTCTATTTGTATTCTTTTTGTTTTATTATGTCCAATAATTCAGCCATATGGTTAATGATCTCTTCAATGACATCCTAATGGATTGTTTTGGGTACAGGGTTTGGATTAAATTCACTGACAGTTTAATCCCTAAACACATGATATGTTGTGAGGTTATGATCAAGTCCGAGGGTACTATCCCCTTTAAATCCATCTGTTATTTAAATGTTAAACCTACATTTAAAGTACAAACCTTCCTCATCTTGACACTGGGGTGTACTGTGCTGTATATCTGAGACAAAATGTGTTTACTTTTTAACTGCAGCATGGTAAAATAAAATACAAATTACACTATATGAAAACTTCATGAACGTTTCCATATTTTCAACATTATCAACATTTGTAACAAATATGGTTTCATAAGGAATAAATACTTATCTCAAGTTTTACAATATACAGTGACATGGTGAATTTAATGTGGTTATACTGAACTTGATATTTTGTTATGCAGTTATGATGCTCTATACTGCAGTTTACTTGCAATAGTGTCAAGATGGTCAGTCTGAGAATAAAAATGTTTTGGTGTTTATTTTCATTTTAATGTAAGAATTGGACATTAGAGTTGAAATTAAACAACACTAGGAGTCAACAGCCATGCTATGTACACAGCACTGCTTTATGATGATGTTTGCATGCTAAGATCCCCACAATGCTGAAATCATCAGATTTTATTGCACAAACTTAGCTCATTTCAAGTTTCTTCTTCCGTGGTAATGATGTTCTCATCATACTTATCAAACAGGTCGCAGGTGGTCAGTCAGTCATATAACATCTTCCCCTTTAATATGTGATATGGGTGTTCCACAGGGTAGCATCTTGGGTCCCTTACTCTTTCTATTGTACATCAATGATCTTCCCGATGTGTGCAGATTGTCTGCTATATGCCGATGACACCTTCGTTTTCCTCTCTGACACAGAGCCTAATATTGTAAACTTTAGACTCTGCTCTGATCTTGGTGTCCTACATGACTGGTTGAATGCTAACCACTTAACTATCAATGTCAAGAAAAAACCTATACATCACAGAAATCTATAAATATCTTGGAGTCTCTCTCAATTCACGTCTCACTTACCATAATCGTGTTCATTATTTAACAAAGAAACTCAACCAGAAACTGCACGCATATACCAAGATCAGACCATGCCTTACCAACGTTATCTCTAACACGTATCTACATGCAGTCATTCTCTCAACAATATCCTACTGTCTCCCAATCTGGTCCTTCACCACAAAAGAAATTACTGAACCAATAGCCAGACTGTACAATAGAGTTTATAAGATCCATGGCAAATTTCCCCTCTGGACTCACCATTGTACTGCACTTTCAATTTTGAATGCCTTGACCTTTCAGAACTACACAAATAATCAGGCTATTGAATTTTATCATTGGATACAAAACAATAACACGTCTCCAGCACTCGCTGATCTAGTTCCAAGACACAACATAGGACAGGAACGCATCACTAGATCAGTCTCCCAAGCACATATCCCAGCACCAGCCTATAAAAATAGCTATGGTCAGAGATCATTTTTTCACGCATATACCAAAATCATATTAGGGCGGCAGTGGCTCAAGTCCATAGGGACTTGGGTTGGGAACTGGAGGGTCACCTGTTCCGAGTCCCTGTCCGGACCAAATATGGAGCATGGACTGGTGGCTGGAGAGGTGCCAGTTCACCTCGTGGGCACTGCCGAGGTGCCCCTGAGCAAGGCACCGAACCCCCCAACTGCTCAGGGCGCCTGATCAAGGGCAGCCCCCTCACTCTGACATATCTCCACTTTGTGCATGTATAGGTCCTGTTTGTGCATGTGTGTGTCTTTCGGACCTGTGTGTAATTGACAAGCAAGAGTGAAAACATTGACTTTCCCCTCAGGGGGATTAATAAAGTAAATAAACTTAAACTTAAAATATTAGAACAATAACTTCTGTTGTACATTTTAAACAGGCATACAAACACTGCCTGATGGAAGGATACATTTGCAACCACTGACTTAACCCATAATTTGTGCGTACTTCATTCAAGTCCATGCCTCTTGTGGTGTAAAGAGACAGTTCCTGATCAAGTAGAATGGTTATACTGCATAGGTGATTAAGAAAACAAAACTATGTGACTATCATATAACCATGTTTAATGCATAAGTTCTTATAATACTGAGTGTGGTGTATCTATATGTGTTAAAATATTGATCTACACGTCAAAGTATGTATAATATAAGCTCATATTGTATCCATATACTAAAGCACATACATACTCAAGTGTAACCTATTATGCTTTGTGAAATAATAATACACACACACATTCAAATGTTTGTATTGTCTAGTGCACATTAAAGGTTCATATTGCATGAGAGCACATAAGGGCACAAGGGGCTGCATAAAGAAAGTCCCTAAAGTTCACATGTTTTTTAAAAATAAAGTGAAAGTGAATCCGGAGCTAAGGGTGGGAAATTTGGGGAACTCCAGGCTCAAAGCGAAAGTATTACACCATTAAAAATGGGCCTGCTCATGATTGGACAAAAAGAAAAAGGTATCCACCAATAGAATTGGGTTAAAATGGGATGGATTGGCAAAAAGAGGTGGAGACACTGCTCAGTCTCCACCAGCATAAAAGCAGGTGCATTGAGAAATGGTTTTCAGTCCAGCTCCAGGGCTTGACTCGATGAGTTGTATGTGTTAAGCTTGTGAACACATTAAACTCGATTGCATCGGACTCTGCCTGTCTCCAGTGTTTTCTTGAGTGCTGATTAGTTAATTCCAAGGTACCAGCCTGACATAAGAGGACATTTGAGAAGCATCGTTGAGGACAAGGTCGGGAGCCTACAGGCCCACTTCCAGGCACCGATTTTTGCCTCTTCACTCTCTATATGTTCATGTTGCTGTTTGCTTTTTGTTAGATGTCACTGTTTTTGTGATGTGTTTCTGTATTTATGTGCTGCAGAACAGGAACCTGAGTCAGGCCTGATTAATTGTGAATGATCTTTATTATGTTACTTTTAATCTTTTCCTGTAAAAATAAAAATGAAATGAAATGAAAAAGTTTACTGTTTACCATGTTCACCATCTTAAGTGTCACAGTTCTGCTATCTGGTCTGAAATGAATGCCTTTCATTCAGTACATTTCTATTCACTACACCTCCTTGCCACTCCTACCTGCCAACCAATCATCTGTCAACACATCTCTCAGTCCTGTCTCCTGTTTTTTGCCATTCCCATGCAAGACTCTCCAGTGTTTACCCTTGGACTGACTTGTTGCCAACCCTGCATGTCTGTGACTCACCTGTTTCACCTGCCTCCCAGAAACTCCTTAGCCTTCTATCTCTGACCGTTAGCTTTCCTTCCTCCTTCTTGGTGTCTTTTTGCCTGTTCTCCCTGGCTGTGTGGCATTATTCCCCTATGATTCTATAATGTGAGTTTGCCTGTTCATCTGCCTGTGCTAAGCTGTGATGTGGAGTGATTCACTGTGTGGTAGCATACACTGTCTTTGTGTGTAAATCAGAGATATTACTCATCATCATCGCTGTTTCCTTGACTCTTCGCCTGGCCTGACCTACCTTCTGCCTGCTGATATTCTTGTCCCTCCTGTGTGCTTATCTGCTCCTTTATGGTACTGTAGTACACAACTGAACTGTTTGGTGTATCTGTGCATCCTACAGACACTACTGACTCACCTGCCTTTTGCTTCGGCATGGTCTGTCGAAATATTTGGATCGGTCCTGTAGACCCCAAGCTGGGGAACATAACTTTTCTGTTGTATCACCTACCTGTATCTGTTCTGCTGAGAGGTGCATTAAAGGCTATTACGAACTGACCTTTTGGTCAGTGGTGCTGTAGCTGTTTTTAAACCACACCCATTACATTAAGCCCTTTTTAGGGCCACAAAGACCCTTTATTATGCTGGCTTTGCTTTTTTGTATAGCATAAACAGAGCCATCTTGCCACCCCAGTGTGTGATTTCAGATAGTATGCTGGTGTTCCAAAAGCAAAAGTGGTGTGATGGGCATGACGTGTAATACAACAGCATCAGCCTCTAGTGGGACATGTAATATATGTGTTGGGCAGCACTTTCTAAACAACAACAATGGCATAACATGGCAATAACAATCATTTAAACTTCCCAGTTATATGGCAGTTGACCTCCATTTGGAGGGTAAGGGGCTCCACGACCTTATTGTCTTCCCAATTTGCAGACATTTTGAGTTGCTCTTCTACTTATTTGAGTTGAATAAATCAAAATGTCAGCACTCACAAATATTATATATATCAGTCTTTTAATAACGCACAGCAGTATCAAAAACGGACATGTTTCAGCACTCGGCTTTCCTCAGTGTTAATGAACAAAGTGGGTGTAACCCACATATTTAACAGCCAGGACCTTGCTGAATACCTCCAGCTGGCATGAATCAATCAATCATCCAATTGATCCCAAAGATCCACAGAACAAGATATAAAAAAGACAATACAACGAGTGGCCAATAGATATTCTGAGCCTACAATACAATTAAAATAATCAGGTGACCAACCTTAGTACGTCAGAATATATCTCAACAGTGACTGATCAAATAAAAATATTGAACAGATCAAGTATGAATAAATATGTAAACATCCAGATACAAACAAAATAATGACATGAAAAAAGTATTTCATCTAAAGGTAAATACTATATAATGGCTATATCAGCCAAACAGGCAATAATCAAAATACAATGATCAAACAATACCAGTAAACAATTAAATAAGCATCTTTAAATTACAAGACAAAGAAGATGAGCCACCTATCAACAAGACCGAATGCGTTACATGTTGAACTTATTAAATCATGCCAGATGACAAACATGTGCACATCCTGATACCCAACTATGGAATAATGCGGGAAATAAACATCTCTCTTCCAAAGTTCAGTGTCATGTACAAAAGACAGCAGCCAGACTAGCAGCTAACAAACATCATCAAGACATAATGAGTAATAAGTATAAAGTCAAAAAATACACAAAAATGTAAGTGGATCACATACAGTGTGCCACTGGAGAATGTGGGCCTGGCCCAAATAGCACAAAATACAACAGGAAAATACATATCTAGTAAGCAGGATGTCATCCTATGATTATTCCAGTTGGAACAAGGCTGATAAAATTACATACTAACAATAACCAATGTATGCATGTAATGCTGTCAGCTGATCATACACAGGACACCCACATAATAAATTACATTCATAATATACAAGATCAAAACATTCATGAAAAGTACCAGTTCTTCATTTAAACCCTGAGATGTTCAGTTTGTAAGTGATGTATCCAATAAGCTTCTCTCTGGAGAAGTTTCTTCTCTCTATCCCCTCCTCTCAAAAGTGGTCTGACCAACTCAATCCCCATAAAGCGTAAACAACAAACTCCATGGCCAGCCAAATTAAAGTGCCTGGCAACCGGAGATCTCTCATCACCATTTCTGATGCTACTCTTATGTTCAGAAATCCTAATTCTCAGTTCTGTTTTCGTCTTGCCCACATAGCATAAACCACAAGGACATTTCAACAGGTAAACTACATGTGTGGACCGACATGTGATTCTATTCCTGATCTTCATTTTATTGCCTGTGTGGGGATGTGAGAACTGGTCTCCTTTAATCATAGCGTTGCAGCTTATACAATTCAAACAAGGAAAATTACCTGGGGAAGGAGAGCTTAAAAAATGTTTAGGTTTAACATAAAGATCTGTGACAGACTCGTTAAGACAGATCAAATTATGAGGTTGCTTCGTAACGAATATAGGATGGTTCACAATCTCATGGCCCACAATGGTATCACTAGATAAAATATGCCAGTGTTTTCTGACAATATGTTTAACTGGCTGAGAAATCGGAGAAAATGTTGTTGACAAAATAAGGGGCTGCTTTTTGGGAGGAGGGGAATTAGATACCAATAGACTGTCCCTATCTTTTCCTCGAACACTAGACAGACATGAATTCAATAGACTCTGATTATACCCTTTCTCTCGAAAACAGGCGCACATGACATCAGCCTGTTTCTCAAACTCTTCCTCAGAGTTACAAATTCTCTTTATTCTTAACAACTGACTATAAGGCAAACTCTTTTTTAGGCTATGAGGATGATAGCTCGAGAAATGCAAGTAATTATTCCTATCAGTCTTCTTTCAAAAGACAGTCGTCAGTAACAGTTCAGATTTATTTACTCTCACATCCAAAAAAGGCTACGGTTTCTCTGCTTGCCTCAAGTGTGAAAGAGATAGTGGGAACTCTAGAATCAAGATATGTTGTAAACAGTTCTAGTTCTTCTGATGTCTCAGTGAACACAAAAAATAGATCATCAATATATCTAAACCAACACTTAACAAGAGCAGAAAAAGAATTGTTATTATATACATGGTCCTCTTCAAACTTCTCCATGAATAAGTTTACATAATTTGGACTAAATGGACTGCCCATAGACACACCTTGTCGTTGTAAATAAAAAGTGTTTTCAAACCTGAAATAATTTTTTGTGAGGACAACTTCAGACAAGCGTGAATGGTTGTCTGTCTCTATGTGTCAGCCCTGCGATAGTCTGGCGACCTGTCCAGGGTGTACCCTGCCTCTCACCCGATGTCAGCTGGGATAGGCTCCAGCCCCCCCGCGACCCTCAAGAGGATGAAGCGGTTAGAAGATGAATGAATGAATGAACTTCAGACAGCTTTAACAGTAACTCAGTGGATGGTATTTGTTGTACTCTTGAATCTAAGTAATAATACAGAGCCTCCATTCCCTCTTTATGGGGCACATTTGTATATAAGCTCTCAACATCCATAGTACAAAGCCAATCTGAGTCAGTGATTCCACTCATAGATTTTAACTTCTTCAAAAAATCAGAAGTGTCTCGTACATAAGAAGGTAAATGAGACGAGAGATTTAATGTGAAAATCAACAAATTGAGAAATAGGCTCAGTCAGGGACCCAATCCCAGATACAATAGGCTGCCCTTATTTGAGTTAACAGCTAAATGCTGGTGGTGGGTCGGTCGCACACATAACAAATTATCAAAACATCACACCCCCCTTCCTTCCCATTCTGTCAGCTGTCCCTTTTAAACAGATGTTGAGTCAATGCTTTCACTACCTCTGTTGCTGGCCTAAAGGTAAAAAAAACTCTGTTTCCCCAATCCTTGATTCTACTTTTTATACAGAATGGTGAAATGGAATGACAGTACAACATTCTCCCCTTGAACAGGCAGTGTAAAATGAGAATTAGTTTAGCATGTTGGCTTGATGACATTTGTTAAACAGGAAAAAGCAGGGTTTCTGGGGTTTACACCAACACAGTTTAAAGCTCGAATGCTGTGAAGGATCAAGACTCCTAGTTTAAACACTTTCACATTAAATTTTTTTTAAACAATTTCTAAATCAGTGGTCTGATTTGTGTTATGCCATGCACATGTTTTGCGTGTGTGACACCTCCTAGTGGTTGATTTCACTGAAACTTTTAAGGTATGTTGCTAGTTTTGATGTAGACATTTCCTGCAGGCTTTATGATGATATGAAAGGGTTATGGAGTTGGGTCTATTTATGTGCCTCAAAAGTTCATTGGTCAATATCTTCAAAACGCAGATAGATAGATATCAGCAAGATTTTGTTAACCTTCAATACGCCTTGTCCAAAGCTGATCCCCAAGAAAATTTGGTACAAATAGGACCTACGATTTTGCAGGAGATATACAAAAAAGTGTTTTTCAAAAAAATCAAAAATGTGTTGTGGCACCCCCTACTGACTGATTTCAAAATCATTTTACACATGTGGTCCAACACTATTACTTAACATATCCTGCAAGTTTTGCTATGATTGGACAAACAATTTCTTATTGCTCAGTTTTTTTATTCCAATTTTTCAATGTATAACAAATGTGCAGTACTGAATGGTCATTGCAGGAATGTGAGGTAAGCAGGAGTATGCATCAACAGCAACTGGCATCAATGTATCCATAGAAACATGGACAACAAAACATAGACATCAGGGTGAGAGAAAAAAAAGAAAAAAGGAAAAAGAACAGAAAAATTCAAAAACAATACACGTATCAAAAAGTACAAAATAATCCCTCCCCAGTCACTGCCAGTGTACTAAAAATAATATTAACTCACTGTCACACAATAATGTGCAGCAAAGTTAAGCTGCACCTAGGAGTCGAACCTTTACAGGTTCTGGAATGCTTTTAGAAAAGGGCCCCGCAATTTCTGGAATTCCCCATTTGATTCCTGAAGTGAATATCTAATTTTCTCAGGTTTTAAGTAGGATATGGTGTCTTTCAGCCATTGTGCATGAGTGGGTGGGGAGGCGTCCCTCCACCTGAGCAGTATTGCTTGCCGAGCCAGAAGGTTTTTCTGTAGGTAATTGCGTCTCTCCTTCCATGACCCCAAACACAGTCACCAGGGGGTTTGGTCCTAATTTGGTATTGTAGAAACATAAATCAAATGATCGGGAGCTGGGCCAGAAAGCTTGCGACCTTGTTCCCATCTTCTCGAACAAACTTTCTTTGTTTTCCATTAGATATCAAAAACTCAAACACTCAGAGGTAAAAAATCACTGGAGACACGTAGAATCAGATGCAACTGAGTTTAATGTGCTCGCAGGCAACAAACACATCACAACTCAATGAGTCAAGCTCCGGAGCAAGACTGAAATTTCTTTGTTTGCGCACTCGTTTTTATTGTGAAGATTTTCTGCTGAGTCGTCTCTTTCTTAATCCTTCCCACTTGGCTCAGATCGTAACGGTGTCACATTTCTGCTGAGTTTCCACTTTTTCTTTAGTCCTTCCCCCTTGGAGCTAAAACATAACGGTGTCACATTTCTCTTGTCTCCCCCTGATGGCTGCTTTAATCCTTGCACTCAATCATAATAGTATTCCCCACTCTCCTTTTCTCCCTTGGAGCCAGTTCCACCGTATAATGTTTTTCTGGACAATCTAAGACCGCCTCCTCTTACCAGGGTCATATCAGGACAAGTTGCAATTCCCCTAACTTTTCACCAGTGTTTCTGAGCCCCTCATGCTATTTTTAGAAATGATGCCTAGGTACTTCTCCACCACAATACTTAAATGCTCAGTGAGTGTGTGTGTCATAAAAATACAGAAAATAATAAACCAGTGTGTGATTTGTCAGTTGCACAGAGTACATTGCTTCAGCACATATCTTTAAAGGTCATCTTAAAGATAGAGTATAAACACTTCAGTAAACATTACACTACAGTATTTAAGATTTTAAGACATTGTGTGATAAACTTCCCTCCAATATTTATTAAGGCTAGAGAAGGACCAATACATATCTATCAATCAATCAATCAATCAATCAATCAATCAATCAATTTTATTTATAAAGCCCAGTATCACAAATCACAATTTGCCTCAGAGGGCTTTACAGCATACGACATCCCTCTATCCTTAGAACCCTCGCAGTGGATAAGGAAAAACTCACCAAAAATGGTAGAAACCTCAGGAAGAGCAACTGAGGAGGTATGCCTCTTCCAGGACATACAGACATGCAATAGATGTCATACAGAACAGATCAACAGGATAAATTAACAGTAATCCGTATGTCACAATGAGACAGAAAGAGACACAGAGACAGAGAGAGATGCAGGATAGACGGTAATGACAGTAGCTTACAATGACATTGATTAAAGTAATAATATTATAATTCTAATTATGGCTATTGTGGTACAATATGTTGGAAGTATATATTAATATCTGATAGTATGCATATGTGACAATAATCATATGTGTATAATAACAGTGACTAATGATAACAGCAGTCAGGAGGCATCAGGCAGGACCACGGCAGCAGCACAACCACACACGTCACACTATCCAGGCACCGCTGCGATATAAGTTAACCTGCGAGACAGTGGAGCACAAAGGCTCCGGAGAAGAAGCTGAGTCAGTGACATGCAGTATGGCCGAATTAGCAAGATGCAGTAACAGGACATGAGTGTTAGCAAAGGAGAGAAAGAGGGAGAGAAAGAGAGAGAGAGAGAGAGAGAGAGAGAGAGAGAGAGAGAGATGTTGCTTGGCAACCAAGAAGAGAGTCATGTTTTACAAGAGCTACTTGATTATTTGATCTATTTGTTGTTTAAAACAAAGTGAAATGCCTATTTTTTAAACTTATATGCTATAAGAAGAAAGGAGAAGACAAATACAGCTTCAGAAGAACAACAATTCACCAGAAAATCCATCAAAAACAAAGACAATCAAGGATTACAGTGGACAACAGTTGCCAGAAGAGCCGATACAAGGACAGGATGAGGAGGATGCTAGCCCTGCTAGGCAGTGATCTACATCTAAGGTACTGAAGAGCATCCATCCACTTTTAAATGGAGAGGATGTATCTGTAACAAAAACGTCAAGAGGAACTGGAAAATCCTGAAAATTCTTGTTTTTTCCCCCCACACATTTCTGATCAATCTAATCAGTTAGCTAAGTTGAGCTAACATTAGCATTGACAGTTAACAGTAAGGATTCCATTTTGAACAGTTAACAGTTGGGACAAGCATTGTCAGTTACTTCATTCAAACAAGGCTCAGTGAGAACCAATCAAGAAGCTAGAAGTAATCTGACCAATCAGAGTGCTGAATAGAAATAGCCCCACCAGCATGAGCCAATCAGAGACACTCCCCCACTGCTCAACTGTGAGTAACTACCACTCAATCCACGACCCTCCTGAGATAAAAAATGAATCTCAGAGAAAAGAGTTTAAACAGAACCTGCTGGAAGACAATCCTGAGACTCTGTTTGCTGATCTTTATAAGAATTGTGAGGTTAGCAACCTAATATTTTATTCTGGACACCTCAATGCATGGCACAGTGCCATCATTCTACATCACCCCTCTGCAGAAAGAAAAGGCATCTGTAATGGATGGAAGCTGCAGATTAAAGAGAGTGAGGACCCAGATACAGTGATGACAATTATTAACATCTACAAAACTGGGAAAATTATGGTACAAGGCAACTTAAAGAACTTCCAGTTTGAATTTCAAACCTTGAAAACATTAGCAGGAGCACAGAAAGAAAAACCTGGGCTTGCTGTCATTCTTCCTCTAGATCTCCCACAGACAGCATCATCACCTCCATCACCAACACACAGCAGCCTAGCAGAGGACCTAACCTGCAAGACCCCTGCTCTTATACATACCACCATGAATGAAATGAGATATAAGCTTGCACGTATGGAAAGTGAACTAGTGCAACTTCAGGAAATTTCCCTCCAGACAAACTCTCTTAGAGAATCGAACAAAGCCATCCACCTGCAACTGTCAACAATGAAGTCACAATATGAATGGACCCAGACCCAGCTAAAAGAACTGCAAGATGACAGAGAAACATCCAGGAAAGAGTTGACCATACTAAACGAACTGCTGAGAGAAATGCAGCGAGAGAACACTAACAACAAGAAAGAGATCTTTTTACTGGCTGAGAAGCTAAGAGAGAAAGAGACGACAATTAACACAGACAGCTTAACAGTCAATGAGTAGCTACAATATCCTACTACCCCAAACCCACACCTCGATGAACCACAAACTTTCACCAATCCACTGGCTGCCTCTTCTGACCTGCAGCAACCACAGAAACACAGACAAACCTCAGTTCACCCAGCGAGCAGCAACACCCATCAGAGCAATCGTCACCTCACCCTGGTTAAGCTAAATTCGGACATTGTTCTTCTTATAGACTCTAATGGGAAATTCTTGGATGAAAAAAGGCTGTTTCCAAATCACAGCGTGACCAAACTCAGGTGTCCCACCACTAACAAAGCCCTTGACTTGCTATCTGAAGAACATCTTGGCAGCCCAAGCCACATCATAATCCATAGAGGCACCAATGATTTGAGAGCCCAACAGGAACGGGTTGCGACATCACCAAGAGCAGTGATTAATAAGGCCAACAACACTTTTCCCAACACAAAGATTGTCATGTCCACTCTGCTCCCATGAAAAGACTTCCATCCTAAAACAATTTTGGGAATTAACGCCAGTATATCAAGAGACTGTGCTCTCAAACCTAATATATATCTGGCCCATCACCCAAACATCAGTGTGGACAGCCTCGATGACCAAATACACCTCAAAAAGGAAAACATTCTGTCTTTGCCAAAACACTGAAAGATGCTGCGCTGGGTTGCATCCCCCCATCAGGCCATCAAAACAACAGAGAACAGAACACAAATGGCACCGACCAGGACACAAGGACCAGCACACCGGAGACAAGAAAGGAGAGGTCCACCAAGACCACCACACCAGCACCCACAACACCGCCCTCCACATCACCCAAGGGATGGAACAACTGGAGAGCCCCCAGAGCACCATCAAGGAACTCACCCCAGACCCCCACCCCTACTCAACACCCAACTACCACTGCCATACCCACCCCTACTTATAACCCCACATTCATGCCCACCTCACCTTGGCCCCTCACCCCCTTCCAGGAGTGACACCACAATCACTGCAGGGCCTCCACAAACATGGCAGCAATACCTCCACTCACCAGCACCATCACAGACTCACAGGAGAAGTTATGCTGAAGTCGTCACTGGACCTCCAAGGTCCCATGACATGATGGACATCATACAAATGCTTACACTCATCTGCACTTGCCTTACAGGCCAGGGGCCCTGGTGAAACCACACATGTACACAAACATGTACACACCAACCCACCCCCACACACACACACACACACACACACACACACACACAAAATATATGTTATTGTTATTGTTATAAGCTACTGTTAATTTTTATTTCTTTCTTTCTTTTTTTTTTTGTTTACGAATTCTATCAACCGATCAATATTCACTAATATCAATTATATGTTATATGTTATTAATACTGTTTATCTAAACCAATTCATTCATTCATTCATCTTCTAACCGCTTCATCCTCTTGAGGGTCGCGGGGGGGCTGGAGCCTATCCCAGCTGACATCGGGCGAGAGGCAGGGTACACCCTGGACAGGTCGCCAGACTATCGCAGGGCTGACACATAGAGACAAACAACCATTCACGCTCACATTCACACCTACGGACAATTTAGAGTTATCAATTAACCTAGTCCCCAATCTGCATGTCTTTGGACTGTGGGAGGAAGCCGGAGTGCCCAGAGAGAACCCACGCTGACACGGGGAGAACATGCAAACTCCGCACAGAGGGGCTCCCACGCCCGGGATCGAACCGGCAACCCTCTTGCTGTGAGGCGAGAGTGCTAACCACCACACCACCGTGCCGCCCTAAACCAATTCTATACATAAAATAATTTATTAATCCATATTAAAAAAAAAACAGTGAGAGAGAGAGAGAGAGAGAGAGAGAGAGAGAGAGAGAGAGAGAAAGAAAGAAAAGAAGGCATTTCTAACATTTTCATCTTTTGTCAGAAAGGTGATTATTCTACTTTATTATTGAGGTCGTAGTGGGTGGTGTTGGTTTACTGGACTGCAATATATTTAAAAGTGTTCCTAATATTTTGTCCCCCTCAATTAGACAAAATTAGGAGACCACCACAGTACACCACCATTCACTATGACCTCAATAATAAACAAAGTAGAATCATCACTTTCTAGACGATGTCAACAATAACCAAAAATTTATAAGCTTCGGGGAAAAAAATCATGGTATAGTCATTCTACTGGATTGCACTCAATAACACAGGTGTACACAAAGCGGCCAGTGACTGTATGTTACATACATACCGTATTTCCTCAAATAGTAGCCGGGGCTACTATTAACAAAAAAATAGTTTGGGGCCAGGCTACAAATAGGGGCAGGCTACTATTTGAAGGAGGCTTTTAATTAAAGAAAAAAAATCACAGCCAAATTTGAAAATACAAATACTCACAAATATTTTTTTTTTAAATTTTAACAGCAGAAATACTGATGTAAACTTGTCTTTACCGTATAAATGTATATTTTCTATATAGTATTACAAATAAAGTACTGTATTATTTACAGTAACAAACTTTACTTTAACAGTAAAAATAGTTTTTGGTGTTTTTGTAAATCACCAATATTTACTATTGACTACACCACAGTGTACTAGTTGTCCTGCCTTGAAACAGTGAATCATCTCATCCTCTGTCCCATCTGCAGCCACCGTGATGCCACACACCTTACAAGACAACATGCCACAAATTAATTTTAAAATTAGGCTACATTTATAATTGTGACTTTTTATCTCACAATTTTGATTAGGAATGGGCTTCCATAGATAAAGATGGTATGGTAAAAATATCAGCGCCAGAGGTGGTCCTGGCTAGTTTTACGCCCTGGGCGAACCATCCCTCGGTGCCCCCTGACCCTCCCCCCACGGTACGATACCAGTGAAAGTATCACGGTGTTCTCAGTAGTATCATGATACCATGGCAAGAATGAGGCAGATGTGCCTTTTGTCATTTATAAAAAGATAAATCACTTTTCTATAATACATCACTGATATTTCAATGGAATAAATTACTTATTGATTTATTCATACTTCAAAAACAGCATCAATAAGTGATTAACATAGGGGGAATCAAAATGAAATAAAAAAAAAATAAAATAAAAATCAACCAGCCACCCTCCTCCCCTGACAAGTAAAGAACAGTCCCTCCATAAGTAAAGAACAGTCCCTAAAGTGCGGTGAGGTTTGTGGGCCGTTACCTAGGGTGACCATATTTTGATTTCCAAAAAAGAGAACACTCGGCCGGCCACAACATAGCCTACTTAAATGATACTCGCAGTTTACTCAAATTTTAATATATTTAAAATTGATATGTATGGATAGAAAATTCAGTTATATTACAAAATAATATCTCTCAAAGACAGAAATTCAGACAGGCCTCTATAGGGGACACATACACACACTAGAGTGTGGCGATCCAAGCCCGATGGTACCCGACGGGTCAGGCCAGGTTTGGTCAAAAATGTAGAGCTACATTTTTGACCAAATCCGGCCCGACCCGTTACAGCTATATAAATTGTATTCGGGCTTGGGTCGGATTCGGTCAGTTTTCAGTAAAAATGTAGTGTAAAAAAAAATAAAATCCTATTGTCTGTCCTGTTTATTGCTTGGGCACTGTTATTTACGTGACAACACCTGAACATAACACACATAGACACACATTGGCTGTTTGTTTCTACATCTCCCCACGCTGGAAGTCTTGGACCTCCAGCCGCCCGCCTCCGCCTTGAGTAAACGCTGAAAATAAAATAAAACAGTGAGACAGGTTTTTCCTATTTTATCTTATTTTGTTTTTTGTCTCCCTCTCCTCTCGCTGGAAGTGTCGGACCTCCTGCCTCCCGCTCCCACCTCCCGCTCCCGTCTCAAACACGGAGGTCTCACTCTCCGATGAGCACCCACAGCGCACGCCCAGCCTGTTAATATGGGCCCTAGGTGTTTTTGGGGTATTTTTACTGCCTTTACTTTTAAGCTCATATCACAGTCATTATAAAGGTTACATACACATGCTATATCTTGGGGGGGGGGAGGTTACAGAACAATCTGGGCTAACCAGATTTGCCATCATTTTATGTCCTACTATGTGCCTGTATTTTATATTAATTTTAATATCAATGAAAAAAAAATATGTGTGACTAAATTCTTACATTTTTACATGTATCTCAGCATAGCAAGTTGTAAATGACATATTTTGCCATATATGAAAAGGGGAGACTCTCTGGAATCTGGCAATATAAGAACCACCATGATGGTGGGACATTCTGTCACTTCACAGCTGTCCAAAACATGTGGTTTGTGCCAGGCGGAAAATGATTGCCAGTATTTTTTCATTATTGCAAAAAATTCCATTGACTCATTCACAAATCAAAAATGTTTTTTATCTGAAAGAAACATGCAATATTTACATCTAAGATCATAGAAAAATAGTCAACCAAGTGCAATGATGTCCTCCAAGATAATATTTGCCACTTTGCAGTAAACAAAGTTTGTTGTTGTTTTTCTGTTTCAGTTAAACATTGAGGGGAGGGGGAGGGGGGGGGGGGTGCATTTTGGGCACTGGGGGTGGGACACATGTCCCCCTCAGTGTATACGGTGACTACGGCCCTGTCACGTATGCATAATTAGGCTGCAGTTGTCTGGATGCGCAAAGGTGAGGTGGCTGGTTTTGTCATACAAAGTTTGATGGAGTGTGAACTGGACAATATGGAGATATTTGCATCTTGAAAGCCGGACTACAAATGTGGATAGACAGGGAGAAACACAGGCAAGCCTAAGACGTGGTAAGATACGATATTCCTCACTATATGAAGTGACTGATAACAAGATCTGTATAATGGGTTGTAAAGAAATTTGTCAGGTTTTTATTTTGCAGAAAATTAATCTGTATTTACTATCATGTGATATGCGTGGTATTTCTGTGCGATGCTGCATTCGCGAGTAATCCATCCAAGAGTAATATGTGTGCAGAGTTGTATGAAAGCTCTGTTATACATAATTTTAGTGTAACTTTATCATTTTTTTTCGCTATGAAAACAATGGACTACCGACAAGTGGCTTCTCGCTATTACGCACGGTCGCGGAGAAAATCCACAGAGAAGAACAGGTGTGAATTTGGACGGACTATGTGTCGTTCGGGCCCATAGGGTTAAAGAGCCTGTAACCGTAACAACTGTGTGGCACAAACTCAGTGCTTTAGTTATAAATAATGTCATGCTCGGTTCGGGTTCGAACAGAAATATGCGGCCTGCTGCACTGCTGCACTCTAACACACACAAACACACGGAAAAACATTATCAGTTTATAAAACAACCCCCGGACGCCCTGGGCGGGAGGTGAAAAGTGGATATGTCCGGGCAAAAGAGGACGTTTGGTCAGCCTGACGCCGTTAACGTTACCTAACACAAAGAGAAATGTTAACGGCTCGTTCCTCCTCTGACACGCCACATACCTGTGTGCCGCCACGGCTCGGTTGTCCAGGTACTGGGCAGTCATGACACCAACCAAAGAGGAAATTACTGGACCTGGAGACGGTAAGCCGTTATCTTGCGTTTGTCAGCTGCTCTCATATTCCCTCCTTTTGTGAAGGTCTTATTGCCGTCCTCTGCATACCAGGCGTCATATGCCCCACGGCGTATTCCCCCGACATTTGTTCGGAATATTTCAAAACTTCTAGCTTTAAATGAACACTGAAGTTGCGTCTTGTCGCCATCTTATCTGTTTACAATCAGCTGAGAGTGCGCAACTACGCATGTGCGTGGATGAGGGTGAACGTGTGTGTGTGTTTTGAGGAGGATTTGAAGATTTTCCAATTTACTTCTATTCACACTAATTAGACTGCCACCAGAGTGCCACCTATTGGCCGATTTGCACCGAATTTTGCACAAACCCTCATCGGGCCATGGAACACAATTATCAAAAGTGTTGTGGTAATCTGACTGTATTTGGCCAAGATATGAAAGACTGTCTGTTTTGAAAACAATGTGCAGGAATTGGTTGTTTTATATTTTGGGCATTTTTTGGACTATCAAAATTCTTCTAATTCTAATAACTTTTTGTCAGGAGGGTCCACAGATGCTACAAGCAAAGTTTGGTGCAAATCAGTCAAATCGCCAAGGAGGAGTTCGAAATAGTAGGTTTTTCATTGTTTGCGATTTTGCAAATGGAAATTTAATGCAAAAGTGGGTGTGCCTTACAACACACTATTCAGCTGAATTCAGGGAACACTGAGATATCAAGTTTCAAAACGTGCGACATTTTATGTGGGAGTTGTAGGCCAAAAACGCTTTTGCATTGAAAATAGCGCCACCTGCTGGTCATTTTTGGTGTGTGAGTTACAGGGACCAGTCATTACCACCCCTATCAATTTCATTTCCACGAGTGTTATGGTGTTGGCACAGTGCCAAATATTAAATTAGACTGCCACCACAGTGCCACCTACTGGCAGATCAGTAACTCTTTAGTCAGATATCCTCAGGAGGGCATTGACAATAATTGTTCTAAGTTTCGTGTTAATCCGAGCAACCGATGAGGAGATATAAAATACTTCAATTTAAAGAGCGACACCTGGTGGTCATCACCTGACATTTTACACAGCACCTCAGGGGATCATGGGGAAGTGGTAAACTGAGTTTCATGTCATTCGGACACACCAATATGGAGATATGCAACACTTCCTGTTTTGTACCAAATCTGCAGGAAGTTGCTATTTAATAACTTCAGTATTCTTTGGAATATCTAGAGTCTTTTAAGAAATTTTTGTCAGATGAGTCCACAGATGCTGTGTGCAAAATTTCGTGCAAATCGGTGAAATTGCCTAGGAGGAGTTCGAAAAAGTAGGTTTGCGACATTTTGCGAATTTGCGGAAAAAAAAAAAACGAGGCAGAAATGGGCGTGGCCTATATCATGAGATTCAGCACAATTCACTGAAGGCGTGGATAATAGGTTTTTGAATGTGCCACAAAGAAAATGGGAGTTATGACACGAAATGCACTTTCCTTGATTATAGCGCCACCTGGTGGTGGAAATTCAGGACAACAATAGATTATAAAATTTTTCGCCAGACCAAATGCATATGCCAAATTTGGTGAGTTTTTGAATTTGGGAAAGGGGCCAAATTGGGGATTATATTCTCAGAATAATAATAATAATAATTAAAGCTGCAAGCAGCGATGAACGGGCCCTCGCACCTTCATGCAACTCGGGGGGGCTGGCAGGATGTCTTCTGACGTGTCAGTTCATTTCTGTCAAAGTTAGACATCGCATGCAGGAGTGACTTTGCATATCTTTGATACAGTGCTGGAATGACATATTTCACATTTTGTATCACTTCCTCTTTAGACTAGAGGGAGTTGGAGAGCGCAGTAATTATACATCATGTTTTGTACATCAAATATACACCACAGCATTTAACTTTCAGATAAATCAAAAGATAAGTGTTTGAGACCTACTTCCTGTCACCACTAGCTAACACTATGTGTATCAGGAAATATGGTCATATAAATGTTTTCAGGACAGAACTAATAGGAATCATCTGAAGTTTGATGGAGATCAGAACATTTACGGCAACAATATAGCAATTTCCTGTTTAGTGGCGAGACCCCTAACTTTGACGGCATCCCACGGTCACACGCATTGACGAAAACTCAAGCTTTTGATAACTTTTCATCTTCAAGGTCTTGGGGTGAGACAGACCAAGGTTTGAAGTTGATCGGACGAAATCTCTAGGACTAGTTCGTTCATTTATGACCCCTGGAAATGACCAGAAATGCATCAAAATTGCACAGTTAATTCAAAATGGCCGACTTCCTGTTGGGTTTACAGCATGCCTCCAAGAGGCTTTTTTGTAGGTCCTGGAGTGTTTCATAAGCCTACCAAGTTTCATACACGTAGGTTAAACTAGCTTCAGGGGCTGTTTCCTCAAACTTTTGTAGGGGGCGCTACTGAGCCATTTTTTGGAACCCAAGCATGCGACCCTTGAAATATCAAATTTTCACTCAGTTATGAGAAGTGTGCAAAGTTTCATGAGTGTTCACACACGTTTAAGCCCTGAAAAGTCCAATTCATTTGGTGGAATAAAAAAAAATAATAATAAAATAATAATAATAATAATAATAATAATAATAATAATAATAATGATAATAATAAACAGAGCAGTTTCAATAGGGCCTTCGGTCGGTGCTCGGGCCCTAATTAAAGCTGCAAGCAGCTGTGATCGGGCCCTCGCGCTCCCATGCAACCACATGCCTGAGGCATGTGGGGGCTATGGCGCGAAGCGAGAAGGGAGAAAAAACCTGGCAGGAGCGAAAAAACGCAATGTTTCGTTCATCCACCAGGTGGCGCTACGAGTGTAACCAGATGTGGCCAGGTGCGTTCAGGCGTGGACCCTCATCACCCATGTGAAATTTTGAGCAAATTGGACAATGCATGAAGGATTTATACCAAGTTGATGTTCCATGGCGAAGGATGAAAAGTTGCCTGCAACATGACAGGACACGTGTGTCACTGTTGAGATTCATCAACTTGATTGTCATGTGGCCACAAAATGTAGTTGATCAGGGGCCTGTATCACGAAGCAGGATTAATGTCTTAGCGAGGTAACTTCAGGGTTAACCTTGGGTTTTCGGTCTCACGAAGCCAGTTCAGTTCTTATTGCGGTAGATCACCATGGTAACTTACTCTGAATGGCTATCCTGCTCCGGAGCAGGGTAAGTTCAGGGTTGAATCTGATCCTATAAAACGCACCACCCACTGGCCAATCAGCTGTTCGGAAAAAAATGACTCTGCTGACAGAAATGCAGCCCAGTCATGACGGGAAGTTTAATTCATTTGATTGATTTTGATTTGATTTGCCCTAATAATAATAATAAACAGCACAATTTCAATAGGGTCCTCGGACGACTTCGTCATCGCTCGGGCCCTAATAATAATAATAATAATAATAAACAGCGCGATTTCAATAGGGTCCTCCACGGATGACTTTGTCGTCACTCGGGCCCTAATAACAATAATAATAATAATAATAATCAACAGCACGATTTCAATAGGGTCCTTGAACGACTTTGTTGTCGCTCGGGCCCTAATAATAATAAACAGCGCGATTACAATAGGGTCCTCACGGATGACTTCATCGTCGCTCAGGCCCTAACAATAATAATAAACAGCGCGATTACAATAGGGTCCTCACGGACAACTTCGTCATCGATTGGGCCCTAATAATAAACAGCGCGATTACAATAGGGTCCTCACGGATGACTTTGTCGTCACTCGGGCCCTAATAATAAATAATTGTCACGACTGAACTCAGACAGGAGGACCCAAATGCAAGACCAGGAGACAGATAGAAAGTTCACAAAAATATTTAATAATGAGCACAAAAAAGCTGATGGACTGATGGCAGTAGTAGGAATCCAGAAATCCACAGAAGCAGGCAAGGGCAGGCGTGAGGCCGATAACCAGACTGGCAGGATCAAAACCAGGTTTCCAGACAGACGGGCAGAGGCACCAACTAGAGACAGGCAGAATTTGGTCAACGAGGCAGGCTGGGTCATTCACAGTAGGGCAGGAAATCAGGCTGAGGCACATGTGAGGAAAAGGCGAAAACAGGGTTACCATAACAGGCAGGGTCAAACACGGGGAGGCAGTCCATAGGCAAAGGTACCGGCAGGGGAAAGGCAAGGCTCAGGAAACAGACAGGCAGGATGATTCACAGGCAGGCAGGCAGGAGGAACGCTGGTAAGTATCTCACAAACGGACGAATACGAACTGGCAAACACAGGAGGGAGCACATGGTTTATATACACACAGGGAGAGGGAGATAACGAGACGCAGGTGAAACACATTAGGGTGGGGGAAGGTAATCACATGAGCGGGAAAGGAGGGAACAGGAAGTAAAGACACCAGACATGACACAAGAGGGAGGATGACAAAATAAAACAGGAAATGACAGGACAAACACCAAAACACTACTGCCTGGGGGCAGTTGTGACAGTACCCCCCCCCTAAGGCCGGCACCGGACGAAGTCCACTGAGATGTCAGACCAGGGTCTCTGGGGCACAGGCAAGGGACGCAGTTGACCAGCCGGTGGCTTATGGGAGGACTTACAGGTGGCACAGACAGGGCACGCAGCAATGTAGTCGACAATGTCTTTCTCCATGGCGGGCCACCAGAATCGCTGCTGGGCTAGGAACAGAGTCTGTCGAACACCAGGGTGGCACGCAAGCTTAGACGTGTGGGCCCAATGGATGACCTGGGAGCGGAGAGGAACAGGGACAAAAAGCCGGTTCGGTGGAACACCGTCCGGGGGTTGACAGTTCTGGAGTGCTTTGGTTACCTGTTCCTCTATCCTACATCTGAAAGCCCCAACGACACACGAGCTGGGGAGGATGGGTTCTGGGTCGGCCTCAGGTTTCTCCGAGGGGAACACACGGGACAGAGCATCAGGCTTGCCATTCTTGGAGCCGGGTCTATAGGACAGGGTAAAGTGAAAACCTGTGAAAAACAAGGCCCACCTGGCTTGCCGGGAGTTGAGCCTTTTGGCGGTTCGCAGGTACTCCAGGTTCTTATGGTCAGTCCAAACTAAGAACGGTTGCTCCGCCCCCTCTAGCCAATGGCGCCATTCCCCCAGAGCAACCTTGATGGCTAACAGCTCCCGGTTACCAATGTCGTAGTTGCGCTCCGCACTGGACAACTTTCTGGAGAGGAAAGCACAAGGGTGGAGCTTGTTATCTGTAGAGGAGCGCTGAGACAACACGGCCCCCACCCCAACATCAGAGGCATCCACCTCTACCACGAACTGGCGGGACGGATCAGGGACTGTGAGGATGGGTGCAGAGATAAAGGCCTTCTTGAGTCGCAGGAATGCCTCTTCAGCCCCATCATTCCACCTGAATGGAAGCTTTGGAGAGGTGAGGTTATGTAAGGGGGCAGCAACAGCACTGAAATTGCGGATAAACTTGCGGTAGAAATTGGCGAATCCAAGGAAACGTTGCACCTCCTTACGGGAGGTGGGAGTAGGCCAATTACTAACCGCACTGACCTTTTCAGGATCCATCTGGACGCTTCCCTCCGCAATGACGAAGCCCAGAAATGAGACAGAGGCCTGATGAAACTCACATTTCTCAGCTTTCACGTAGAGCTGCTTCTGGAGAAGGCGATGAAGCACCTGACGGACGTGCTGGACATGGGAGGACTCATCGGGGGAGAAGATGAGAATGTCATCCAAATAAACAAATACAAAATCATTCAACATGTCCCGCAAAACATCGTTAACAAAGGCCTGGAACACGGCCGGGGCATTAGTCAGGCCAAAAGGCATCACCAGGTACTCATAGTGACCACTAGGAGTATTAAAGGCTGTCTTCCATTCATCCCCCTCCCTAATCCTCACAAGGTGATAGGCATTACGTAGGTCAAGTTTAGTGAAAACCTTAGCTCCATGAATCAGTTCAAAAGCCGAGGACATAAGAGGAAGGGGGTACCTGTTACGGATGGTGATGTCGTTGAGCCCCCAGTAGTCAATGCAGGGACGGAGTGACTTGTCTTTCTTGTCCACGAAGAAGAAACCCGCACTGGCGGGTGAAGAGGAGCGACGAATGAGTCCAGCGGCCAATGATTCATCCACATACTTCTTCATGGCTGCTGTTTCAGGGCCAGACAGGGAATACAACCTCCCTTTCGGAGGACTTGTGCCTGGGCGGAGGTCAATGGTGCAATTGTATGGTCTGTGAGGAGGAAGAGCAGAAGCCTGAACCTTATTGAAAACTTGTTTTAGATCATGATAACAAGAGGGTACCTTATCGAGAGCTGGAAAAACTGTCTCTGTGTCCGAGTTATTGGAGGTGCTGGTGGATGCAACAGTGACCTTGGAGATTTCTGGGCACGGAGGAGGAGCGACCCCAACACCACAGGTAAGGGAGCACCTCGGACCCCAGGCACGGATCTCACCCATTTTCCAGTCCACGTGCGGGTTGTGCTGGATGAGCCAGGGGTGACCTAAGATGAGTGGATGCATAGGAGACTGATACACATGAAAACTGATTCTTTCAGTGTGTTGATCAGGGAACCTGAGAGTGAATGACTGGGTCCGATGGGTGACACGGCAGATGAGTCTTCCATCCAGTGCGCAAGCTTCCAGAGGGCATTGTAGCCGGAACAGACGGAGGTTGAGCCTCTTGGCGAGCGTGGAGTCAATGAGGTTAGCGTCAGAGCCCGAGTCAACCAAGACAGACTGCTGGAGAGACACTGAGGAAGAACACAGAGACACTAGAGGTTGCAGACGGGAGGGGTTAGAGACAGTTAATGTGCGGCTCACAAATGCCCTCCCTCTCATTGGTGAGCCCTGGCTTTTAACGGACATGGGGCAATGATATGTCCCAATTGGCCACAGTAGAGACAGCGACCCTCTGACATGCGCCGTTGACGCTCCTCCGGAGAGAGTTGGGTGCGGGCAACCTGCATAGGTTCCTCTCCTGTAGATCCAGCGGACACGGGGGAATGAAGAGCAGGGAGAAACCTGTTATTAGCTCTGATAGGGGGCACTGTTGCTCTGGGTGGAGAGGGTTCTACTTGCCACTGAGCCATCTGGTCTGATATCTTGATGGCTGTTGTTATCGCCTCATCCAGGGAAAACTGTTCCTGCCTCAGCACCATCTCTCGGCCAGTGGTGCGGTTGAGCCCACTCTGAAACGCGGTTAGCAGTGCCTGGTCATTCCATCCGGATTCCACTGCTAAGGAGCGGAACTCACTGGCAAACTCCCTTACTGAGCGCCTCCCCTGCCGTAGCCTCAATAGTTGTTGACCAGCCTGCTGTCCTCGAATGGGGTGATCATAAACTCGCTTTAATTCAGCTTCAAGCAGGGCAAAAGTCCGAACAGCAGGAGAACCCTGCTCATACAAGGCATTAAAGTAACTGAGAGGGGAACCCTCCAAAAGGCTGGCCACATAAGCTATCTTAGCAGTCTCATGTTGGTAACGAACAGGCTGAGCATTGAATACAAGTTGGATCTGAGTTAAAAAATTACGACATGTATCAGGGTTACCAGAGTATTTTGCAGGTGGAGGAATATGGGGCTCCGCAGCAGAGTTGACTGGAGACACAGGAGCAGCAGCCTCAGGTGGTGGAGTGGGCTGAGATGAATGAGCGCCGCTCAGTGCCGTCAGTTGGTTGGAGATCTGGGCCACACTTGCAACTAGAGTCTTTAACATTTGTTCGTGGTTTCCCAAAAGCTGACCCTGATTAACTACTGCCTCCTTAATTTTGTCCAGGTCTGCTGGTTCCATTGTTGGCCAGTTCGTACTGTCACGACTGAACTCAGACAGGAGGACCCAAATGCAAGACCAGGAGACAGATAGAAAGTTCACAAAAATATTTAATAATGAGCACAAAAAAGCTGATGGACTGATGGCAGTAGTAGGAATCCAGAAATCCACAGAAGCAGGCAAGGGCAGGCGTGAGGCCGATAACCAGACTGGCAGGATCAAAACCAGGTTTCCAGACAGACAGGCAGAGGCACCAACTAGAGACAGGCAGAATTTGGTCAATGAGGCAGGCTGGGTCATTCACAGTAGGGCAGGAAATCAGGCTGAGGCACATGTGAGGAAAAGGCGAATAATAAACGCAGCAAAAACAATAAGGACTTCGTCCTTCGGCCGAGGTCCCTAACTAGGATTACAATAGTGTCCTGGCAGCTTAGCTGTCCGGACCCTAAAGAAGAATAATAACTAGGATTACAATAGTGTCCTGGCAGCTTAGCTGCCCAGACCCTAATTAACAAAATTATAATGTTAATATTACATTTCTTGTAGGAGCCTGGGTACAGAATGTAGCACCCAGAATCATATGTCATAATGTCACCAGTTCTTTTCCTCACTGACTTATTTTCTTTTCTACAGTTCTACTAGTTATTATTTTGTGACTATCAAAAGTATCAATGTACAGTTATTTCTAATGTCCATTGAGAATCATGCACCTCACTACATTAGCAATGTCCTCCTGATTTGCACTAATGTACAATGTGTTTTTACTAGGTCCTGTAGTAGGTCATAATTACTAGTACTAGTTTTTAGAGACTGATAGTATCTGTCATGAAGTTCAGTTCAGGACCAATACAAAGTTCCAGTGCTATTTGCATAAATATCTACAGTGTATGTTCAGTAAAAGGTAAAAGCTAGACTAGAATGAAATGCTGAATAACTGCCAAATGCATCAATATATTATTAGGCCTGCCACCGCGACTATTCTTGTTGACTTTTTAGTGTTATGGTAATGTTGGTCATGACTAAACATTAGCAGTAGCGAGCAGATAGCGCTAATATCGGCCAATCAAAAATGCTAATTTTGTTGTGAGCCAATTCCGGTCCGGTGGTAAACACAACATCAAGTGAGGCCTCAAGCAGGTTGCTGGGCAGACGGTCAACACTTTAGGTTGAAAAAGTAAATTATTGTGCTTTACGTTGTGTCGTGATGGCTCCGACATACATATGTATATGTATATTTATTTTTTAATTTGCCACTAGACGCATGTGACGGCTTTTCGGCAGCCGAGTCATGTGAAGGAAAAGCTAGCCAGAAAAAACTTTAGTGCATGCATGGCAAGAGGAATAAACAGGATGAGGAAGATAACAGGATTGGAGTTAATGTATGGGGATTTTATTACGTTTGGATTCCTGACCATAGGCGTTTCTAGCCCATTTTTGGGGGTGCTGAAGCACCCCTAAATTGAATCCCAGCACCCCTAAAATTTGAGAGATTTTTTAAATTTTTTTGTTTTTACCGTATGTCCCTTTTTAACAAGCTAGAAAAGTGTCAAAACCATACAGTACTTGGTTGCAACGTAATATTTTAACAACAAAAAATACAGCACCCACCCCCCCACCCACCCCCTTGCCTCAAAAATGGTTTGATCCATCCCATCCTCCCACCTTTCCCCGGCTCGGGCTCTGAGCGCTCTATCTGTACAGAGCAATGCGCTGCCTTCCAGAGTGGGTGATATACTCTGGAGTATAGTACCTGGCTTAAACCAGGCTATGTGGCATATTTCTTAACTTCTACCACTCAATACCAACACATTATTATCATTACCAGTCCTCATTTTTGCTGCATTTAATCGTAGGTCACTGTTTATGTTGTTAGGTAGGTGTTGGCTGACGTTTCTTCTAGCTACGAAATGTTACAGGTGGTCAGTACCACTGCCCTCTGTTTGAATTGGAATTAGAGAAGCTAGCTGTTGTGTCATGTGCATGTGTTAATATTAAAGCCAAGGTGCCACTGACTAGCTAACTGACTAGATGCCCATTAACATTATAACTCCTATTGTGTGTATTTATTGTTATTATTTTGTAGATTTCAAGCACTTTTCTTTTTTGAAGCATATTTTTATTTATGTATTTGTGTTATGTAATACGGACAAGAAGGAAAAAGGCAGAGACAAACACTGAAAAAGTCAATTACTGTTAATGTGTTAATGTTACATGTTGTGCATTGCATTTCAAATAAAAGACCAAAAAATAAGTCCAAGGTCCATTTTTGGTATTTTTGGTATTCACTATAGGGGGCTGGTTTACTCCAGAAGCATACATACTGTTTATGTGTATGTTTATGTGGAGCTGCTGTATCAAAATGAGTTATCCTCCCCCAGAAATTAGGGTTATGATATGTTTCTTTTATGATTCCAATCCATTCCTCTTTTGCTGTGGCTCAGCATTTAAATAACCTTTATCAGATTTGATGGTTTAGTCACAGACTTTCCCAAAAAGTGTTGTGCTTTTCTTTCACAAATGTGGGAATGAAATTGAGTTAAAATGTACAAAACAGTAAAATATATCTTGCCTGGCCGAGTCACGGTAAGTAGTATTTCTTGAGCAGTTTGCATCAGCTGTGATGACCACTGACTGTATGGTGTGGGATAACATGAGTTTTAGGTGAAAACTCTCAATCTCGGATGTTTATATGAGTTGTGGTTCATTTTTAGTTTCGGACAGTAATTTTGGCACATGCACCATGCAGTGTTGCCGACCCTCTCCTGACTGCCATCCTCGTCCGGAGCAGCTGCAGCTGCCTCCTCCTCCACAAAATTGTGACTTTCCACCCTCCTCCTCGTCACTTTCTCAAAAGCATAGGCCATTGGGTTTGATGATAGATCAATATATCTTTTGGGTTCGTCCTCTGACATCTTTTCACTTGGTAAATTTCCTAAACTACTGCTTCTTCTTCTTCTTCCGCCTACAGACACAGTGTCGTGAAACCAACCAACCAATTCGATGATGTAGGAAGTGACGTAAAATAAAGATGGCACTGAGCACAGCCCATAACGTATCGTAAATGCATTTAAAAAGTGGATTTTCTCTAAAATAGGCTAACTTTTCCGACTTTTTATTTTGTCAGTATGTCTTAATAATGCACACATCTCCTATGCTGGTGTCTGTCCCGTTGTTTCATGTCCTCTTTAAAGCATATTTTGTCAGGCTGTAAAGTTAGCTTGTCACAAGGCTGGTATACATGGCGACATAACCAGGTGTTGAAAAGTCTAGCTGCAGACATCAGAGAGAAACGAAGACAGGCAAATTCAGAAGGTTTTAAGAATAGGAGTTTAGCAATTCAGTTTGTCCGTGAGGGGGAGAAATACAGAAGTGATAAGTTAGTAAGGCGGCAAGGGTGTGGCTGTCTAGAAGGTGCTTGTGATTGGGAAATGCAAGTAGATTTAGGGGGAAAGCTTGTTGTTCCCCCTGAAATCGTTTGTACCAATCAGAGGCCTGACATAGTGTTGTGGTCAGTTAGTCAACGAATGGTTTATTTCACTGAGCTGACAGTTCCTTGGGAAGACTCAGTGGAAGAAGCCTATGAAAGAAAAAAACTCAGGTATGCAGACTTAGAAGCAGAAGCTGAGCAGCGAGGGTGGAAAACTAGGATTTGTCAAGTGGAAGTGGGGTGTGGGTGAGTCATAGCAAAATCAGTTGTCTCACTCCTGGGGGAACTCGGAGTGTGGGGACAGAGTTTTAGGAAGACAGTGAAGGAAATGTCAGATGAAGCAGCTAAAGCTAGTCAGTGGATTTGGATGAGGAGGAATAATGTCAGTTGGGGGCCAGCAGGGGGAACTACTAGGCCGGATACATAACTTGAGACCTGATAACCTTGAGATCAGGTGGAGAGATCCACCAATCAGTCCTCTCAGGAGAAAATCCAGGAAGAGGAAGGTTATTTAAGTGTGGGAGTGGCCTATTTGAATCCCTTTTGTTTGAGACTATGCTGCAAGGTGAGTGTGTTTGCTGATTCTGTGAGTTAATAATTTCTATCTCCCTTAAATTATGATATGTAGCGTGTGAAATAGGGTATGGTGACTGCTAGCAAAGGTAGTATCAGCACGGTCACTACCTTGAGCTCACATATACGGAGCCTGGGTTTGTTGAAGATGGCAGTGCTGTTTGGGCTGAGAAAGCCATGTGTAATGTAAGGTACAGGAGGTTGTTGGGTTGGTGCGGGGAGCAGTGAAAGCTGGCATTAGGGGAGTGTCTGTGGGATGCCAGAGATCACTGTCTAGCCTCCTGGAGATGTCGTGGGACCAACTAGATGAAACACTGGTGAAAGGAGGTTCCCACTTGATGACCCCAAAAACATGTTAGTTTTCACTGCTCATTGGTCTGTATAGTTAAGCCTTGCCATAATAGCTTATCATAGGGTTTAGGAGGTTATTCACTGAGTGCTGATCCTTTATCTAGAGCACAAATTTCTTGTGTTTATTTGAACAAATGAAAAGAGACAAGGAGATTATTCCATATCTAAGTTGTATGGGCTATCCTCATTTCCAAGATTAGCTGACCTGTTCATTAAAACGAATGCTGTTTTTGCCATTATTTTTGCACTGGCCCACAAAGAAAGCAACCTTTACTTTGAGTAATTTATCAACCAGGTACTTTTTTACTTTTACTTGATAAGCTTTTTCAAAAGGTTAATTTACACTTTTACTTCACCATGTGTTATGGGAGCAATTGGACTTTTACTTGAGTATAGATTTTCAGTACTCTACCCACCACTGTCACAAACACTAAAACCTTAATAGATATGATATATATCAATAAACCAGATCAGAAAACGAAAACATACAATTTTTTAACTGGTTTATCTGACAAAAATATTACGCCTACTGTCAGGAAACTGACAAAAATTTATCTACAATATTTTGTTAGTCCAAAATGGTGGAATTTAAACATGACTCTAAGAAAATGATGTGGGATCAGTTCTTTGAAATAAATGATTTGGATGTGTGTTGGGACTCCATGACAAATACTCTAGTTAAAATACTGTTGAAATGTACTAAAAACATTAATCTTAACAAAAGTTATCAACTTTACTTTCGCTAAATAATGAAATATGAAAAAAAATTTAGGTACACACTTCAATGAGCCAGGTATAATTTCAAAAATCGACAGAGTTTAATGTTGTTTGGACTGTCATTGATACCTGGCCAAATTCTGCAAAAGACCAATGCATGTGTTTGGAACTGGTGACAGCCCCTATTCAGTAATTTCAAAATAATTTTACACATGTGATTCAATATTTTTGTTTAACAAACCCTGTATTTGTGACTCTTCCTAGGGGTTGAGTATTTTGCTAGTGCTCGCTGTAGACTTTTTGCTGCAAGTTGTGTGATGATTGGCTCAACAGCTATTATGGAGCCAGGTTCATTTTAGGACTGAGCCACGTCCCCTCCAGAGTTTATTGGTCAATATCATCAAAACACAGTGAGATACAAAGTTTTGATAATTTTTGATAAGCTTTGTTCAATGATAATCCACAGAAAATCTGGTACAAATCAGACCTGTGGTTTAGGAGGAGATGTCAAAAATGTGTTTAAAAAAAAAAAAAAGCATTGCAATGCATTTCCCCCTGCTGACCGTTTTCGAAACAATTTTGCACACATGGTTTAATTTTATTATTTGACATATTATGAAGGGTTTGTAATGATTAGACAAACAATTTCTTATCTATAGTCTAATTTGTGTCATGTAATGCATATTTTTTTACATACAGGCCAAAAGTTTGGACACACCTTCTCATTCAATGCGTTTTCTTTATTTTCATGACTATTTACATTGTAGATTCTCACTGAAGGCATCAAAACTATGAATGAACACATGTGGAGTTATGTACTTAACAAAAAAAGGTGAAATAACTGAAAACATGTTTTATATTCTAGTTTCTTCAAAATAGCCACCCTTTGCTCTGATTACTGCTTTGCACACTCTTGGCATTCTCTCAATGAGCTTCAAGAGATAGTCACCTGCAATGGTTTTCCAACAGTCTTGAAGGAGTTCCCAGAGGTGTTTAGCACTTGTTGGCCCCTTTGCCTTCACTCTGCGGTCCAGCTCACCCCAAACAATCTCGATTGGGTTCAGGTCCGGTGACTGTGGAGGCCAGGTCATCTGCCGCAGCACTCCATCACTCTCCTTCTTGGTCAAATAGCCCTTACACAGCCTGGAGGTGTGTTTGGGGTCATTGTCCTGTTGAAAAATAAATGATCGTCCAACTAAACACAAACCGGATGGGATGGCATGTCGCTGCAGGATGCTGTGGTAGCCATGCTGGTTCAGTGTGCCTTCAATTTTGAATAAATCCCCAACAGTGTCACCAGCAAAACACCCCCACACCATCACACCTCCTCCTCCATGCTTCACAGTGGGAACCAGGCATGTGGAATCCATCCGTTCACCTTTTCTGCGTCTCACAAAGACACGGTTGGAACCAAAGATCTCAAATTTGGACTCATCAGACCAAAGCACAGATTTCCACTGGTCTAATGTCCATTCCTTGTGTTTCTTGGCCCAAACAAATCTCTTCTGCTTGTTGCCTCTCCTTAGCAGTGGTTTCCTAGCAGCTATTTGACCATGAAGGCCTGATTCGCGCAGTCTCCTCTTAACAGTTGTTCTAGAGATGGGTCTGCTGCTAGAACTCTGTGTGGCATTCATCTAGTCTCTGATCTGAGCTGCTGTTAACTTGCAATTTCTGAGGCTGGTGACTCGGATGAACTTATCCTCAGAAGCAGAGGTGACTCTTGGTCTTCCTTTCCTGGGTCGGTCCTCATGTGTGCCAGTTTCGTTGTAGCGCTTGATGGTTTTTGCGACTCCACTTGGGGACACATTTAAAGTTTTTGCAATTTTCCGGACTGACTGACCTTCATTTCTTAAAGTAATGATGGCCACTCGTTTTCTTTAGTTAGCTGATTGGTTCTTGCCATAATATGAATTTTAACAGTTGTCCAATAGGGCTGTCGGCTGTGTATTAACCTGACTTCTGCACAACACAACTGATGGTCCCAACCCCATTGATAAAGCAAGAAATTCCACTAATTAACCCTGATAAGGCACACCTGTGAAGTGGAAACCATTTCAGGTGACTACCTCTTGAAGCTCATGGAGAGAATGCCAAGAGTGTGCAAAGCAGTAATCAGAGAAAAGGGTGGCTATTTTGAAGAAACTAGAATATAAAACATGTTTTCAGTTATTTCACCTTTTTTTGTTAAGTACATAACTCCACATGTGTTCATTCATAGTTTTGATGCCTTCAGTGAGAATCTACAATGTAAATAGTCATGAAAATAAAGAAAATGCATTGAATGAGAAGGTGTGTCCAAACTTTTGGCCTGTACTGTATGTGGCACTCCTTAGGGGTCAATTTTCCTGAAACCTGCTTGGTTTTCGCTCAGCTCATCAGCAACCCCCTTTCGTAGTCTCTCCAAGATAATGTGATTGAGCACTTTGCCTGGTGTTGATGGCAACATGATCCCACAGTAGTTGTTGCAATCTCTGAAGTCTCCCTTCTGGGTAGGATGGCAATAAGCCTGTCTTTCCAATCTGATTGTATGTTTCCTTCTTCCTCCCATATATTCTTGATCATCTGGTGTAGCATGGTGGTTGAGGTTTCACTATCTGCCTGCAACACCTCTGCTAGGGCCCTGCTGCCTTGCTACGTCACAATGCTTTGATGGCCTTCTTAACCTGAGGCACTTTTGATCTCCAACATGTGTGCCGCTGGCGGGAGCTCTGCCTCCTGGAGAGGTGGTGGTCTGTTGAGCAATTCCCTAAAGTGCTCTGTCCATCTTTAGTGTTGCTCTTCCTTGGTGGTAAGGAGTCGTCCTGTTTGTTCCTGATTTGTGTATTTGTGTGTCCGAACTTTCCAACTAATTTCCTGGTGGTCATGTAGAGTTCTTTGAGATTGTTTTTCCCTGCTGCTTCCTCTGCTTCTCATGCCAATGCCTCGATGTAATTCTGCTTCTGCTTGCATTTGTTAAGAGTGTCCTTTCTTGCCCTCCTCTCTTCTATTCTGTTCTATTTCTGTAGATTGCCAGGGTTTGTGGTTCATTTTCACTTCTAGACATGCCTCCCTCCATATGGTTTTCAGGCTGGTCCAGTACTCTTCCACTGATTTTTCTGCTTCTTCTTCTTGCAGGGCTTGGATGTCACAACCAAACAAGGACATGAACCCAAATACATGACTCGGGAATCAAAGTTCAAAATCAAAGTTTTATTAAATAAAAACACAAAATGAAAATCACTCTTGACAGAGGAAAAACCGACACTTAATCTAAGAACAAAAATGATCTAGAAAATAAACGCTATATCTTAAGAAACTAAAACTCACTGACTAAAGCTTGACTAAGAGAAAACAAACAGAAAATCACTCTACTGACGCTGTACTACTACTAGGAAAAAACAAACAGAAACTTGAACAAAGTATCGAAACAACAAGAAAAGGCAATGGCAATGGACACAACCCTGGTTCTCTCACACAAAGGACAAGACAAACTGGCACAGGACAAAGGGAGACACAGACTATATGTACACACAAGGTAAGGGCACAGGTGGAAACAATCAGGTGCGAGGCAGACAATCAGACCAGCGGGAAAACACACAGGGGAAGGAGCAAATTGCCTGAAACGAAAGGAGAGTTAGCTTTCAAAATAAAACAGGAGGGGTGTTGGTGGCTTAGTGGTAGAGCAGGCGCCCCATGTACAAGGCTGTTGCCGCAACAGCCCGGGTTCGACTCCAGCCTGTGGCCTTTTGCTGCATGTCACTCCTTCTCTCTCTCCCCTTCATGCTCATCTGTCCTATCAATTAAAGGCTTAAAAATGCCCAAAAAAATATCTTTAAAAAATAAAACAGGAAATCACAAGACAACATAGATACGAGACAAAACTGATTAAATTAACTTAACGTCGTTTCTTGGACATGACATTGGAACCTGTTCTGTAGGGTGGTTTGGTACAGTTCAGTTGTTCTTATGTCCTGGAAAAGCTGGATGTTGAATTTTGTTCTGCTGTCAGAGGGGTTGTTACAACGCTTGAGCTTGAGTTGGAGATTTTCAGCCAATAGGTGATGGTCTGACCCAGCGTCTGCCCCCCTCTTCACTCGAACATCTAGGAGAGGGCCTTCCTGTTTATGCATATGAGGTCGATTTGGTTTTCGATAGTATGGTCAGGTGATATCCAGGTGGCTTTGTGAATGGATTTGTGGGGGAATATGGTTCTTCCTAAGACCAGATTGTTGTCAGCACAGATGTTTGCAAATCTCTCCCCATTTTCGTTCATGCTGCCAATTCCTTGCTTTCCCATCACCACTTCGTATCCACTATTGTTGTTTCCAACCTTGGCATTCATGTTTCCCATGAGGAGGAGGATGACTTTTTCTTTCCTGGCCTGGAGTAGGTGTTGTAGCTGGTTGTAGCACTGTATGACTTGGAGGCTGATTCTTTTATGGGTGGTTTGAAATCTTGCAGTGATGATTCTGGATTTGATAGGCTCCCAACTGATGAGGGCTCTCTGTGCTTCTTTAGAGAGCATGAATGCCACTCCCTTCGTGTGTGTTGCAGTTTCGCCATTGTCCTATTAGCCAGCTTTACCTTGTTCCACCTCTCATGACAGGGACGTTAGGGTTGGACTTAGAGATGAAAAAAACCTGCTCAGCGCTGTCTCATAGGAATGCTTGGAGGCTCCGCGTCCACCGTAGTGACACAAGAATGGATGACAGGGAGGTCGCATTTGAAAACCGGTGATAAATAGCTGACGTTTGAACATCATAGTCATGATGTTAAACGCATCCTAGCACACGTTTAATGCAATGTAAATTCTTATTTTAATGTAAATTCAATCGTGCATATTTGACCATTTCTTCTATGAAATTTTAGGAGGATATCAGACTCTCTTGTTGTCCCAGAGTAATCGCCCTGATTTCCACTCATGACTACATTACTGTCATGGACTCTGCAGGAGCTTCCAGCTCCTCTTATCTCCACCCTCCTGCTGCTCCTCCTGCGCACACCCCTCTGCTCATTCTACAGTCAGCACCTGCCAATACACAATCCACACACATTGGCACTCCCCCTGTATTGACTTTCAGCCTATCAGAGACCTGCCTGCCCTGTCTGGCACACACCTGTTGCTCGTCTGCTTGTTTACTTTTCTGTACATATAAAGCATCCAATTTGCTTTTGTTGTTGCCAGACCATAGTTTGTGCTTCTTCCTACTTCGTGTCCCGCCTGTTGTTTGTATTGCCTTTTTGAATTTTGACCCATGTCTGCTTACCTGATTTGAACCTTGTGTCTGATGCTTCTGTAACTCTGCCTGATAATCCTGGTTTTTGATTTCGACTCCTGGAATGGTCTGCACTTTGCCCTCACTGAAAACTACAGTAAAGCCTCAGTTTTTGTCTTACTCCTGCCTCTGCCCTGTGATTCTGCATGTGGGTCCTCTGTGGTTTATGGCAATTGCATTTGTGATGAGGAGAGACCACAGATTCAAGAGCTGTGAAGCTGGTTACGGAGGGATTCTAAGGACATGTTTTACATGTTTGTATTTCTTTTACATAAAGCTTTGCTCTAGATTTTCTAAATAATTTTCAGTTAAGCTAATTATATGTTTATATTCTGTTTACTTTTATTCCTCTGTGTGGTCCAGGTTTGTAGCAGGCCATTTACAACATAATGTATGTACATGAGTTCAATCAGAAGCCAGTGTACAGTGGAGAATAATACAGTAATATCCATTCATCTTAAATCCAAAGAGCAGACTTTCCAGAGGGAAACTTTTATCACTGAAAATACCCTCAAGTACTTTGATTATATTCTAACAGCCCGATAAAATATACAGTACAGGCCAAAAGTTTGGACACACCTTCTCATTCAATGCGTTTTCTTTATTTTCATGACTATTTACATTGTAGATTCTCACTGAAGGCATCAAAACTCTGAATGAACACATGTGGAGTTATGTACTTAACAAAAAAAGGTGAAATAACTGAAAACATGTTTTATATTCTAGTTTCTTCAAAATAGCCACCCTTTGCTCTGATTACTGCTTTGCACACTCTTGGCATTCTCTCGATGAGCTTCAAGAGGTAGTCACCTGAAATGGTTTCCACTTCACAGGTGTGCCTTATCAGGGTTAATTAGTGGAATTTCTTGCTTTATCAATGGGGTTAGGACCATCAGTTGTGTTGTGCAGAAGTCAGGTTAATACACAGCCGACAGCCCTATTGGACAACTGTTAAAATTCATATTATGGCAAGAACCAATCAGCTAACTAAAGAAAAACGAGTGGCCATCATTACTTTAAGAAATGAAGGTCAGTCAGTCCGGAAAATTGCAAAAACTTTAAATGTGTCCCCAAGTGGAGTCGCAAAAACCATCAAGCGCTACAACGAAACTGGCACACATGAGGACCGACCCAGGAAAGGAAGACCAAGAGTCACCTCTGCTTCTGAGGATAAGTTCACCCGAGTTACCAGCCTCAGAAATCACAAGTTAACAGCAGCTCAGATCAGAGACCAGATGAATGCCACACAGAGTTCTAGCAGCAGACCCATCTCTAGAACAACTGTTAAGAGGAGACTGCGCGAATCAGGCCTTCATGGTCAAATAGCTGCTAGGAAACCATTGCTAAGGAGAGGCAACAAGCAGAAGAGATTTGTTTGGGCCAAGAAACACAAGGAATGGACATTAGACCAGTGGAAATCTGTGCTTTGGTCTGATGAGTCCAAATTTGAGATCTTTGGTTCCAACCGCCGTGTTTTTGTGAGACGCAGAAAAGGTGAACGGATGGATTCCACATGCCTGGTTCCCACTGTGAAGCATGGAGGAGGAGGTGTGATGGTGTGGGGGTGTTTTGCTGGTGACACTGTTGGGGATTTATTCAAAATTGAAGGCACACTGAACCAGCATGGCTACCACAGCATCCTGCAGCGACATGCCATCCCATCCGGTTTGCGTTTAGTTGGACGATCATTTATTTTTCAACAGGACAATGACCCCAAACACACCTCCAGGCTGTGTAAGGGCTATTTGACCAAGAAGGAGAGTGATGGAGTGCTGCGGCAGATGACCTGGCCTACACAGTCACCGGACCTGAACCCAATCGAGATGGTTTGGGGTGAGCTGGACCGCAGAGTGAAGGCAAAGGGGCCAACAAGTGCTAAACACCTCTGGGAACTCCTTCAAGACTGTTGGAAAACCATTTCAGGTGACTACCTCTTGAAGCTCATCGAGAGAATGCCAAGAGTGTGCAAAGCAGTAATCAGAGCAAAGGGTGGCTATTTTGAAGAAACTAGAATATAAAACATGTTTTCAGTTATTTCACCTTTTTTTGTTAAGTACATAACTCCACATGTGTTCATTCATAGTTTTGATGCCTTCAGTGAGAATCTACAATGTAAATAGTCATGAAAATAAAGAAAACGCATTGAATGAGAAGGTGTGTCCAAACTTTTGGTCTGTACTGTACATCTGCTAATGTTTTAAAGATTAATATGGCATGATTATCTAATCTGGGATTCACAAGGAACAATGAGCTTTGCTGCCCAGGTCAACTGCAGAATAATCCAAAAGACATGAGGCAGAAATGGAGGAATGGTAGTCTAACATACATCCTGAGACCCTTATTTTATTAAAGTGATAGTTCAGGTTTTTGGACATGAAGTTGTGTGAAACGCTGACCATCTGTAACTCTGATGTGACGGTGTCACTACTGTCAACGAGCCTCCTGCTCTGAGAAATGGCCCGTAGCTTACCGGAGGAAAAAGTAGTTCTGAAGATATAAGTATATAAAGTATGCATGTGTTTTGTTAGACTATTTCAATAATTTTAAATCATCCCCGGATTACGTCAGACCTTGCTATCAATTGGGACTATTTTCTGGCCAGTATCACTCTGCCGTGCAGGCCTGCAAGACAGCACGGCAACAGAAATCAATTAGACAGTTCATCACCACGCCGTGCAGGTGCGCAGGATAGCAACGGCTAACGCAGACTTTATCGGCTGTTTCCAACAGAGAACCAGTAGGCTATTATTAGTGAGGAAAAAGATGTACTAGCCCTATATATACCTACTACTACAGCGCAAACACTGGCTCAGGCTCACTACATACCCTCGTCAGCTGCTGTAAGTAAACAGAGGAATACCAAAATGGTGCGAACTTGTGATTTCCCCAACTGTGGGAATAAAAACATCGCTGGCTCCCAATTCCATCGGTTTCCTGTTACAGATGTAATACGTAGGCAAATTTGGCTAACCCACCACCAGAACAAAGCAGAGACTGGTCGTAATCACATATGAATTCACATTTCTACAACTGCAACCCCGCTAACAAAAGGTTTAGCAAAACAGGAAACTTCCCCATAAGAACTGTAAGAGCATGACCTCAAGGTGTGAAGTATTGCCCCCCAATACAGATTCCTAAATAATTCCCACATTCCCTCCTCTTGACACAAAGTGTCAACACACTATAATGGGAATTACCTCAGATCCTCGGAAAATCAAAAATGTTACACAAAAGATTCAAATTGAACTCACAATTGTTTGTTTAAGAATATCAAAATTATACAACTAAAACACTAAAATGCAATTTGCAAACTAAAAAAACATGATTATACCATTTCATTCTCTGAATCAATGAAAGGGTTTCCTGGGGCCCATTTTGACATTGAGTAGACATTCTGTTCATTATCAGTGGTTTGCTCAAGAGGTATTTTAACATACAATGTTTTTTCTCCTCCCACTATTCTACCTATCCATCTGTACATGAGGGCTCGCATACAATTAAGTACACAGGTACAAAAACATAGAGCGATACCAAAAACAATCAGAACAGGGATCAGGACATGAATGAACAAAGTACCCCAGGGGCCAAAGTGGTTATTTAACCATTTGTTGAAGCTAAAACCTGCTGATTCAGAGGGACCAAATGCATTGCAAATTTTATCAAGTGTTGTGATCACATTGGTAATGTTATCTGAATTATCCGTAATGATCGTCACACATGCCTCTCCTGTTAAATTTAATGTTATGCATAAACCTCCAGTTTTTGCCAAAATATAATCAAGAGTCATCTCATGTTTTTATTATACCACATGTGATGGGAAACATTGCAATTTTTAAATTTAGCATTATATATGTGTGGATTATTTGCAAAATACTGAACTAAACTAACAAGCGGATCTAAGCACAGACAATCTTTTACCTCAAGTTGGAATAAGGAATGCCAATTTACTGGAGGACTCTGAATGGATAAAACAGTGGTATTGGCGCAATACATTCTAGTTTTCATCCACTGGATGAAAGAATACCAACTATTTTGTTGCCTAAAATTATCAATTAGGTTACCAGCATCAAGCCTCCAGGGTTTGCAATCATTTTGTCCACTCAACTGTCTTTTGTTTCTGATCAATTGTTGTTCCATAACGGCTCTGCTACTGTCTTCTTCTGGGATGTCTTGAGTCCATGTTGGTGACATGCCAATGCCACGTCTCCCCTCTGTGTCTTCTTGCGCCCTCGATGATATCAGTTTATTCTTAAGCATCTTTGACAGATCAGGTGTGAATATTTGAGAATGTTTTAAGCCCAGTTCTTGTCAGGCTTTACCTTTGCCAAGATGCCTGTCACCTTGTTGTCAGCTGCAGACCCTGGTAATCTCAGCTGTGGTTACCAGGCCAACAATGAAAACCACAGTCACAATACTGGGATGCATGGATCCAGGTGTCTCTCAAAGCTATCCAGATGCAGTCATCAGCAGCACCTGGTTTGGCCCACTCCACTGTGGCTGCTACCAGTGTTGTCTTCTGAGGTCCTTGATCACCACCCAGTTTCCTGGCTGGAAGGAGTGAAGTTGTTCCGCTGTGACTCAGGAAGGGCAGTTTTGACCTTAGAAAAGATGTACTTCAAAAAACATGGTTAATTGCACAACAGTGTCAAACAATGCATCAGGTGGATTTGATGTCTTGTCAACCAGTTCCAGACAGAGATGTCGTTCTTCATCTTCAGCTGTTGGGAGTAATGTTGATTAGTTAATGAAATGACACTGCTTTAAGGTAACATTGGACATGGTCAGTGATATACCTGCCAGTGTAGTAGTCCTGCAGTAGTCAGGTGAGCAGTTTTTTGTCAGTAGAAGTCAAGGTCAATATGTCAGCCATGGCCAAATGTCTTCCCTGAGTGATATCATACAGGGGTTGGGAGATCTCCACAAAATCACAAATCCATGGATGGCAATAGCCTACTATGCCTAAAAAGGACATCATTTGTTTTTTTTAGTGCACAGCTTTGGAACATCCAAGATCTTCTGGATGCAGTACGGACCGAATTTACGACCCTCCAGAGTGATATTATGGCCAAGATAACGTGCTGAATGGTACACTAGCTGCAGCTTATTTTTAAAAACTTTGTGGCCATTGTCAGCCTAAAAGCCGAGCAGAGACACTGTGTCAGCTTTACAATTCTCTTGTGTGGTGGAACACACCAGGTGATCACCACCATACTGCACAAGTATGGTGCAGTATGGTGGTGATCACTTGGTGTGTTCCATCATACTGCACAAGTGTAATACCATGTATTGGCTGCCATGGTGTAACGTTTACCATTGAAAGTGAAAGCAAACCAAAACTGTGAGTCAGGATGAACAGGAATACTAGAATATGCATTTACCAAATCAATGACAGAAAACCAACAGGAGTCTGCTGGCACCTGTGAAAGCAGTGTTGCTACATTTGGGACAGTGGGGACTGGGTGTTCCAAAGCCTCATTTATTGCCCTGAGGGGGCAATAAATGAAGCTTTCGCCCCGCAGGGGCGGACTGGCCATCTGGAGGTTCTGGAGAATCACAGAACGGCCAGTACTCCACGACAGCCAGTGGCCGCCATGCAGTCATCACCGTTTTTTTTTTTTTTCTTTTTTCTCCCTGATAATCTACTGTTCCACGCCCAGTCCGCTAGGTGGCAGCCTTTAAATTGGATGCCAGCTGGCCCATAGATATCTATGAGCCGGCCGGAAGCCAGTCAAATTGAAGAAGAAGGAAGCGCATACCATATGCGCACTGGTTGTTGTGGCCTGTGCTGAGTCAAAGTCCAGGGCTGTTTTTTAGTCCCAGTCCGCCCCTGCCCTGAGGTCTTTGCCTGGTCTCCAATCACCATTTGGTTTCTTTACAGGTAGGATGGTGGTGTTACATGGTGAACAAAAGGTTTAGCAAAACAGGAAACTTCCCCCTAAGAACTGTAACAGCATGACCTGAAGGTGTGAAGAACTGCCCCCAATACAGATTCCTAAATAATTCCCACAATTTATGAAGCAGAATCCATAAATTACAACTGATGCACTCTGAATTGATTACTGAGGCAATGATTCATAATGTCCACAAAAACTGGCATTTGGGAATTTAACCATAATGGGCAGAGCTGCACAGACATGATACATACAGCAGTGACTTTATGATTTTTCCATGGGAATTTAGAATCAGTCCTAACACTTTGCTCCAAATCTATCTGGTCCCTAGTCTTTAAGGTCATGCTAATGACCAGTGCCATGAGAATTAAAATATTGAAAAACTGACTGTAACAATAAAAAGCCAATTTCATTCAGGGAACTGAGGTTTACTTCAGAGCTCAGAGCTAGCATAAGTGTTATTATCTGCTACCTTTAAGTCTTGGTTCAGTCTGATCTAGATCATTTCAGCTCAGACCCAGTACAAGTTTAACTATGTCAGTTTACAACTGTTGGGATCACAGATGATTTGTCATTTGTGAAAATCTAAACTGGACATGTGAAGGCTTCTTTCCTGGGTCTTGTCATCTGAGATGGTGACTGAGACTGCATTTTCTTTTTTCTTCAAACAAGGGACAGCCATCTCCACAGGATGCCACACTGTCAAACGTCAGTAAAAGACCAGTCGTCAAACTTCATTGGACAGTACTTTCGCAGTGACATGAGACTCCGTGATGTCACCAAGCAAACTTTAGGAGAAATTCTGCTCTCTTCACTCTCTTGCCCCTGAGCCATTGAAGGGGACACTTGCTCTCAGACTCTGGCTCTTTCTCTTGCTCTCTTTTTCTTTTGAACCACGACCAAGATGGGACGTAGGGAGGAGGACCTGCTACCCCCTTCCCCCATTTTCACACCCCTGCCACAGCAGGAGCAGAACCTGGAGACCAGCGGAGTTAGTGTGCCAAACACTATATATGTAACTTACTTTCCAGCAACTAGGAGATTGTTACAGTGTTACAGTAATGAATTGTGATATTATTATAGTTGTACAGGCTAAGCAAGACTGTTTAACTTTGTCAATTGTGATTTAATGCTTTTTATTGAGTTATTGTTGTGATTGTTTGCAGTTAGGTTATTGGTTAGTTGGCTTCACCAAAGCTAAGTGATGATAGTTTGCTAATGCTCTTCACAGACAAAGTCTTGCATGCAACTAAATATCCTCTGTACTAACATAGACCCTTTGCAACACATATCTCATACATATACTCACTCACAAATTGGCTTTCAACATAGCTACACCCAAAGAAGCATCTCAAAGTTCCCGCTTCTTTTTCTTTGTCTTTGTCCTAATCACACAGTGAGGCAGTTCTCCCCCAATCTGAAGCCATCTTTGATTCAGCCATCATGTAGTTCGGCCCTTTGTTTCACACACCCGCCTTTGTCTTTCTCTCTCACATACACACTCCCACACACACACACATACACACACCCATGCTTGTATATAGTTAGAATTTGTGTGTTTCGTGATGAATAAATACATTTTGAATCATACCTGCTGTCTGTTTAATATAGACAGAGTTCCAAACTGATAGTTTAGTGTATTTCATGAGACTGATATCTGTCACAGTCTGCACTGCTGCTCTCCTTTTGCCTCCGGCTCTGTCACCACCTGGCCACACCTTCTCATCAGCAGTAACATTCACACCTGTTGCTCCCAGCTGGATGTCGCCAGTATATAAGCAGCCCTGGTTCACTCACTCATTGCCAGATTGTCTTCACATTATGCCTGATTCTCCAGCACTCATCTGTGGATTGACTTCCTGGTTTCGGTTTGGCTTGCTTCTGACCACTTGTCTCTAAACTCAACAGCCTTCCATCCCTGACTTAGAGTTTTGCCTGTGTGTTTCTTGGTTCTCGTCTGCCTGTGGCTGTGTGACGATTCATTACACCTGCTGTCATTAAAGCTTCCTGCCAAGTGAAACATCTTTCCAGTGTGAATGCCTTTGGCTTCTCCTGTCCTGTTGGTTTATCAAACTATCGGTTTATCCATGTATGACTACTCTTCTGCCTGCCTCCCCTGGGTTTATCTGCTCTGCTGCCTGCCAGCCTGTTACCAACTCTGCCACTGCATCGACCACGAGCCCCACCTTTTCCTCAACGGTGCCGTTGTAAGTGTGATTACTACTTCCTGAAACACTTCCATACCTGCCAGCTCCCTGTTCCCTGGATTCCCCCACTGAACTGATAATAGTGAGTTTTGCTCACTGGCTCACTTTTCCTGCTCACACGTCCATTAACAAACTGTATCCTGTGAAAGTGAGCTCACCTAACCCCACCCAGGAAAGTCTGCTTAACTCTTTATATACTTTATATTGTGCATACCCATCTTAACCAAATCCGGAATTACCTGTTATCTGTTGAACTTCCTGTGCACCATTCAACCTGCAGAGAGTTTTCATTAAAGGACATTACAAACTGTTATTTGAGATATTATGCTGCACTTGGGTCCTACCAACCCCCCGACAATATCATTTTTCTATCATTTTTCCCTTTTGGGAATGGTTCCCCCTGAGGTGATTTAGGGTCATCCCTATATTCCCCGGGTTCTATGTTCCCCAGTCGGGGAACAAGGGACCCTTTAAAAAAAAAAAAAAGGGTCCTATGTTCCCCGCTTTCCCCAAAAGGAAATATGTTCCCCGCTTTGTATGGGACTGGGGAACATAGAACCCTTTTTAAGAAAAAGGGTTCTATGTTCCCCGCTGTTGCCGGGGAACATAGGACCCTTTTGAGAAAAAGGGGTCGGGGTTAGGGTTAGGGGTTAGGACCCTTTTTTAAAAAAAGGGCCTATGTTTCCTGGGTCCTTTTGGGGAAAAGCGGGGAACATAGAACCCTTATTATTAAATATTATTATTATTAAAAAGGGTTATTATTATTAAAAAGGGTTCTATGTTCCCCGGTCCCATACAAAGCAGGGAACATAGGACCCAGGGAACATAGAACCCGGGGAACATAGGTACGCTCCCAGGTGATTTAATGTAAATTAAGTCAAATTATTTAACATAATTAATAATTATTATTGATAATTATTAATATTATCTGTTACAGGGTCAGGCCCGTGGGATGCTTACAGTCAAGAGATTTTAACAAGAACTTAAGAGTTTGGCCCTAGAACGTCTTTTTCAAGCAGTAGTTCTATATTCTAACCAGTGTTCTAATCATGACTCAGCTCTTTCAAACAGACATGCATACACCGGCTCACAGATGGTGTATGCATGTCTGTGTGAATCTCAGAGATGACTGCAGCTGTGTGTATCTCTGAGATGACTGTAGCAGAATCTTCATTTTAAACAGTTTTAATCAGTTTTTTCACTCTATCATATACTACTACAGCCTTTACTACTTATACTACTGTTGATACTTTTACTGTGAATATTAAATACATATTGTAACATACTGTAAATACATAAAATATTATACATACATACTGCTCGGTACCTGTAGTACATGTAGTATGCAGCACTTGTAGTAGGCAGTGCAAATAGTAAATGTAGTAACATACTTCTTACACGGCAGCAGTAAGTCACCTGTCAAAATTTATTGCTGCTACTCCAATTACGACAAATTCTACTACTACTACTAATACTAATACCACTACTTCTACCTATCCTGTACATCTTTGATTACTCATTACTTCTGCATACTTTCAGCTAAAGAAACCATTCAAATATCAAAATGTTCCGTTTTTTCTTTTCATGTGTCTTTAAAGTTTGAGCTACTGCTACTACTTCTGCCAGTGGTGGTGGTAGTAGTAGTAGTGCTTCTATTACTTCTCCTGTACATTTTGAAATTATTTACTACTTCTACATACCTTCAGCTACAGAAACCATTCAAATTCAAATAGTTTCAGCTCTTTAAGGATTTTCAAATGTTTCTGGCAATTTGTTTTATATTTCTGCATTTTCAGCATTTTCTTTCATTTCAGCATTCAGCATCCACACGTATTTTCTGCAGGAAATGCATGTTCTAGTTAGGGGTGCCTGCTGTGTAACAGGAGTTACAACTCATGACCCGGTAATCATTGATAACTGCGTTATTGAACAGGTGTCCTCACATAAATACCTGGGCCTGACGGTGTCTAATAACCTATGCTGAAGTGATCATGTGGATTTCCTTTGTAACAGACTAGCTCAGAGGCTACACTTTCTCAGAAAGCTGCGGCTGTTTGGGGTCCGAACCGAGATCATGTTACCATTCTATAACGCTGTGTTAGCAAGTATTATAAGATACGGCATAGCAGCGTGGTTCGGCTCTCTCACAGTCCAGTGTAAGGCCAGACTTCAGAGAATGGTGACTACAGCTATGAAGATAGTGGGGAAACATGATCACTTCCAGTCCCTCCAGGTAATATATGAGGGAGCATTTGTCAAGGGAGCAAATAAAATCCTGAGTGACCCTTCTCATGTTCTCTTTCAGGAGTATGAGCTGTTGCCGTCAGGGAGGCACTACAGAGCCAGCAGGTGTAGGAGCAACCGGTTCAAATTGTCCTTTATTCCCACTTCCATTTTATTATTAAACAAACAAACAAACACCTCTCGTGGCAGAGCCCCTCCCTCCCCCCTCTAGGGTAGTGGGGAGGCCTACTGCTGCGGATCCACTACCCTAACCCCCCTCCAACCCACCACCTGACCTCGGTCGAGTGGTGGGGAGGGCTCACTGTGGTGGACCCACCTCCATTCTGGTAATTTTATATGGAACATATAACATGTGGGCAGGGGGGAGGCTTATGGCTGCTGATCCCCTGCCTGTCAAAGTCAAAATCACCGTCAATTCACCGTTAATCACTGTTTACCATTGCTTATTACTGAATTCTCCTCAGTTATGCTAATAGGTGGTTGCCTGCTCACCTGCTGGCCCTGCAATGCCCCCCTGGTTGAGCTGTATGTGCGCAGGGCTATTTATGCCTAAATGGTCTGGTCATTGCTGTTCTTATCTAGTATTGTTTTTGTTTGCACTATGGTCCCGCAACTGATTTAATATAATTTTAACTGGTTTACTGGTGTTTTTATTTGACCTCTGTATTTATCTGTTTTATCTGCACTCACTTGCACTTTGAGATAGGCCAGTGCAATATTTTTTCCCTTGTTTGTAACCTTAAATACAAGGCAAATGGTTGCACTACTCTTGCACCAGTAGTCTGCAACTGTAACACACTCAGTACACTATGTTGGCAACTTGTGTGTGGTGATTGTATGTATGTATGTATGTATGTATGTGAATATTGCAGCTGTTTGCACTATACTGCCCATGACGAATTTCCCCTGCGGGACAATAAAGTTTATCTTATCTTATCTTATCTTATCTTATCTTATCTTATTTTACTTATATATTACTATTCCTTGCATTTTTTTATTAGGGATGCCTGTTGTGCGGCACAGGCACAACCTATGACTATTCCTTGTGCTTATTCTTACACTTAAAGTTATTAGGGGTACCTGCTGTGCAACACAGTCACAACCTATTTCTATCTCTACATTCATACATTCACATAGAAACTCCGTTCAAACTTTAAAATGTTCCTCATCTTTCGTACATCCTTACTTTCATTCAACTTTCCAATCCCATTCAAGCTTTTTGAAATATTCAAACTTGTTCAGAGCATGGAAAAAATGCCCTATTCAGTATTTATAATTGGTCTCTGTGGGTGGAATGTTTAAGAACTAGAGTGGAGGACTCAACTGTCAGAGTGCAGAGAGCTTCTGAAACATTTCTCTTTAACTCACTATCATGCCAACAATTTTAACTCCACATACATCATTTCTGGTCAAAATGGAGTAACTTGTCCTTTCCAATCAATATTATTTTAGAAGCAATCAGACATACACATTTGGCACAGTGAGCCTGAAAGTCAGAGAAACTCCACCAACTGATGCTTTGAACTCCATGTTAAGTGAGACGAGAAATCTCTGGAAGACAGCAGTTCATGACAGTTTTCCAACCTGCCGCCATGCTCATATTTTTGACACGGACACATATTTCACACTGCTTATTCCTCAGGTTGTCCTCTCTCTTAAGGTATACAAATTATAAGGATCTGACTTATTGTTTTTAAGGAAAGCCTAGCAGTTTGGGGGTTTGCACCTAAATCTTTGTGGGACTAACTGCCTTTGAAAACGAAAAAGAAGAAGATGATCCGCACACCAAATAGAGCTCCCATTACTTTATAATTTATTTTGTCATTCGTGACGTTTCGAGCACACAGGCTCTTCCTCAGACTTGTCAAGAGAGTATAAGTGGAAACACCATTTTAAATACCCACACTCCCTGCAATCAATCAGTGCAGTGCATTACAGCTGTACAGAGAGTAGAAAACATTAGAAAAAAATATATAGAAAAAAAAATGTGTTAAACTAACATCTACATAAAGGGTGACCTTCCATACATACATACACAGAAAAGGACATATATGCAAAAAACGTCCCCCCACATATAGACAATAACTCTCATCACATAATACTCACAGAAGGGAGGGGGGGGCTATTGTCATATTGGACCGGGACACTTATGACCAGGAAATAAAGAGACAGCTGTCAAATGTTAATTTTTACAGGAAGTTGGACTACAGTCCCATAATTGATATGAAAAAACGTGTCCACAACAAACTGAATGCTCTATTGGATCAAGGTGATATCTCCACAGCGGAACATACATTCATGACTGTTCAATCTCCTATTACACCTGTTTTTTACACATTACCAAAAATCCATAAAGCATATACGGACACACCCCAGGTAGACCCATAATTGCAGCTATTGGCTCATTAACAGAAAAAATATGAGCTTTTGTGGATCATTTTCTACAACCTGTGGTCCTAACACTACCTTCATATACAAAGGATTCGATGGATTTCATCAAGATAATTAAAATTATACAAAGAGTGGAAAATTCACATATATTGATCACCATGGACTTTGAATCCCTTTACACCAATGTGCCATTTGATGGGGGTCTGGCTACTAAGTTGTTTCTGGACAACAGATGTGATTGCACTCCCACAATGCAATGTATACTGGACCTTATTCAGGAAATACTTACCGCTAACTATACTGAACAAAAATATGAATGCAACACTGTTGTTTTTGCTCCCATTTTTCATGAGCTGAACTCAAAGATCTAAAACATTTTCTATACACACAAAAGACCATTTCCCTCAAATATTGTTCACAAATCTGTCTAAATCTGTGTTAGTTAGCACTTCTCCTTTGCCGAGATAATCTATCCCACCTCACAGGTGTGGCATATCAAGATGCTGATTAGACAGCATGATTATTGCACAGGTGTGCCTTAGGCTGGCCACAATAAAAGGCCACTCTAAAATGTTCAGTTTTATCACACAGCACAATGCCACAGATGTTGCAAGTTTTGAGGGAGCGTGCAATTGGCATGTTGACTGCAGGAATGTCCACCAGAGCTGTTCCCCGTGAATTGAATGTTCATTTCTCTACCATAAGCCGTCTCCAAAGGCGTTTCAGACAATTTGGCAGTACATCCAACCGGCCTCACAACTGCAGACCATGTGTAACCACACCAGCCCAGGACCTCCACATCCAGCATGTTCACCTCCAAGATCGTCTGAGACCAGCCACCCGGACAGCTGCTGCAACAACTGGTTTGCATAACCAACGAATTTCTGCACAAACTGTCAGAAACCGTCTCAGGGAAGCTCATCTGCATGCTCGTCATCCTCATCGGGGTCTTGACCTGACTGCAGTTCATCGTCGTAACCGACTTGAGTGGGCAAATGCTCACATTCGATGGCGTCTGGCACGTTGGAGAGGTGTTCTCTTCATGGATGAATCCCTGTTCAGGGCAGATGGCAGACAGCGTGTGTGGTGTCGTGTAGGTGAGTGGTTTGGTGATGTCAGCGTTGTGGATCGAGTAGCCCATGGTGGCACTGGGGTTATGGTATGGGCAGGTGTATGTTATGGCCAACGGACACAGGTGCATTTTATTGATGGCATTTTGAATGCACAGAGATACCGTGACGAGATCCTGTGGCCCATTGTTGTGCCATTCATCCACGACCATCACCTCATGTTGCAGCATGATAATGCACGGCCCCATGTTGCAAGGATCTGTACACAATTCCTGGAAGCTGAAAACATCCCAGTTCTTGCATGGCCTGAATACTCACCGGACATGTCACCCATCGAGCATGTTTAGGATGCTCTGGATCGGCGTATACGACAGCGTGTCCCAGTTCCTGCCAATATCCAGCAACTTCGCACAGCCATTGAAGAGGAGTGGACCAACATTCCATAGGCCACAATCAACAACCTGATCAACTCTATGCGAAGGAGATGTGTTGCACTGCGTGAGGCAAATGGTGGTCACACCAGATACTGACTGGTTTTCTGACCCCCCAGACCCCCCCAGTAAAGCAAAACTGCACATTTCAGAGTGGCCTTTTATTGTGGCCAGCCTAAAGGCCAAAACACACTGGCGCCGTCATATGACGGCGGCGTCATTGATGCGAGTCAAGTGCCGCCCCCAACACACACAAAAAGCGTTGCACTGCGGGGCGTCAACCAGATTTCTATTGCACACTCAAGTCCGCTCGGCTGGGAAGTACAAAATAGCGCTTTTTCAAGTGCGGCAACGCTGGAAAAATAGGACAATAGCATAAAGTGCCACGGCACGGCACGTTGACGCGTCAAGCCGCCACTGGTGTGGGTTTGTAAATACAAAATAATGGGGGCGGCTGTTTTGACGCACGTTGTACCACGCCAGTGTATTTTGGCCTTAAGGCACACCTGTGAAATATTCATGCTCTCTAATCAGCATCTTGATATGCCACACCTGTGAGGTGGGATGGATTATCTCGGCAAAGGAGAAGTGCTCACTAACACAGATTTAGACAGATTTGTGAACAATATTTGTGAGAAATGATCTTTTGTGTATATAGAAAATGTTTTAGATCTTTGAGTTCAGCTCATGAAAAATGGGAGCAGAAACAAAAGTGTTGCGTTTATATTTTTGCTCAGTGTATTTTCTTTATGGTAATGATTTTTCCTCCAGGTCTCGGGAGTTGCAATGGGGTCCAAGATGTCTCCTAGCTTCGCCTCCTTGTATGTGGGCTTCTTTGAACAAGAACTGATCCTCAATCCACAGCAGAATCCCTACCGCAAATACATCTCACATTGGAAGAGGTATTTGGACAATGTATTTTTTTATATGGACAGGCCCAGAGACGATGCTACAGGAGTTTCACAATTTCATTAATTCTAAAAATGAACATCTTCAATTCACACTGTCATCTGACAACAATAAGATGAACTTTTTAGACATTTTGATTCTCAAGGAAAATAACAGTCTCAAAACGGACCTCTATCGAAAACCCACTGACGGGGGATTCTTATCACCCTACTTTCCTTTAAAAGAGCCTTCCACTGTCTCAATTCAATCGCATCAGATGGATCTGCAGCTTCAATGAGGACTTTCAAACACAAACAAAAGAACTTGAAAAACGATTCAGACAAAGAGGCTACAATACAAGGAGAACTGGATCCACAACGCTTATTCTCGTTTCTCCAATATGTCACAAACTGAATGTCTTCACACCACCAGAACTAAAAGAACAGACAATGTGACTGTATGTGCAATTCAATATTCACCAGTAATCCAGAGACATTGAAAAAATCATCAAAAAACACTGGTATATTGTGGAAACGGACCCTGTCTTGAAGAATTGTTTTTCCAATCCCCCTCGTGTGGTACACAAAAGACCTCCTAATCTACGTAATTTGCTGGTGAGGGTGGATCCCCCCCCCCAGTCACCTTCACATTTTCTTAGTGACATTCCTTCTGGTAATTATCCATGTGGCCATTGTCAGCAATGTCATTTTACTCATAAAACCAATTTTTTAATCATCCACACACAGGAAACACACTTTTTGTCTTGAAACCATTGTGGTCCCTGATGTTTGTGTCCCCAGTACCAGTGGGGTAATGTGGTTCGGGGGGCACCAAATCTCAGTCTCGCCTAGGGCACCAAAATTAGCGCCGGCCCTGACAGCTTTGCACACACATTACTCTTGGATGGATTACTCACGAATGCAGGGTCGCACAGAAATGCCACACATATCACATGAAAGTGCAGGACCAGAGCTTTCCAATGATACACATCATTGTGCTGTGATCCCACCATGCTATAAATACAGATCAAATGTCTACAAAATAAAAACCTGACGAATTTCTTTACAATCCATGATACAGATCTTGTCATCAGTCACTTCATATAGTGAGGAATAATGTTATTACTATTTTTCTATTATCTTAGATGTAAATATTGCATGTTTCTTTCAGATAAAACACATTTTTGACTTGTGAATGAGTCAATGGAATTTCTTGCAATTATGAAAAAATACTGGCAATCATGTCCACCTGGCACAAACCACATGTTTTGGACAGCTGTGAAGTGACAGAATGTCCCAGCATCATGGTTTTTATATTGCCAGATTTCAGAGATTCTCCCCTCTTCATATATGGCAGAATATGTCAACTTCCAACTTGCTATGGTGAGATACATGTATCTGGGTAGCCCAGATTGTCCTGAAAACAACAAGATACAGCATGTGTATGTAGCCTTTATAATGACTGTGATATGAGCTTAAAAGTAAAGGCAGGAAAAATACCCCAAAAAGGCCTAGGGCCCAAAGGGTTAAACAGTGATATTAAAAGGAAGGTGAGAAATTATTTTCAGCCCCAAAACGATTTTATCCTCAGTGTTTGTTTTTTAAATTCACACTTGAATGTTGGGCATTTTCAAGAAAATATGTAGTTTTCTTAAAAATCAACTGGAAGAGTAATGTCATGTGCTTGCATAAGATTTGCTCAGTCATTCTAACAAAACCATAATGAGCTTGTTTTCTTCACATAGAGGATAACTATGGCCAGCAAGCAAGGGCAAGAAATACTGAGAACAAAAAGCATGACTATGAAAATCTCTGGAAACTTTTATGAGATAGGGCAGAGTGAGGTAGGCAGCCATAGAATTAGTCCTATGTATTTTGTGTTATTTCTATTTTTAATATATTTTTATATTTTAAGTTTCAATTTGCACTCCATACCCTGAACTTTCATTTTTTTCATGAAGGGGTTCTTGTTTAATTTATATTATTTAATTAATTACAATTAATTTGATCATATACCACTAACTGCTTTTTTGAAAAATACACTATAATTCAATATTCTAAAAGCAAAATTGACTTTGATTATTATTAGTATCATCAGTTGACCCAAGTAGTAGAAGAAGAAATGGCTTTGCACTTGTCCTGTGCATTTGACCCTAACTATGTAACGGCAGTGGTGCTATGGCAGACCCTCTGCGCTGTCATCAGCACAAATTATGTCCCCATGTGATAAAATCCACCATCCCCCCTGATTTTTTTTTTACAACTTGAGTACTGCACATAGTACACATACACATACACAATTTATACATCAAAACAATACTGACTTGTACACGGGAGGTCGGGGTTTGAATCCCGGCCAGGGCAAACATCATCCAGTAAGGGTCCTTAGGCAAGACTAATGCTACACATGCCTACCTCGTATATGAGTGATTACAATACAGATAGGGAACCAGGGCAATCTGATGGCAAATGGGTTACTGGAACAAAACATACATGGACAAGGGCGGAGAACATGGAACTGATGGAATACTACTACACCAGCAATCCCAGAGAGAGGGGATATATGCAGAGAATGTGAGACCTATGGATACTTAGAAACCTAAAATCAAGATTAACTAAGAAACATTTGGTAGCACAATGTTCCAGCATCCGTAACCACAATACTATCACAACTGGAGATCAATGAAATACTACAACAATGCAACAGCAAAGGGGGAGCCAGGACGCCAGGTCAGTAGGGGTATGTCATCACCCCTCCACAATGCAAGATTGGGTACCAAGCCACAGTAGATACAAACAGCCTCAGTGAAAGAGCAGGTGAGTTGCCAAGTACCTTCAGATAATCTGCTAGAAGATGTGAATGCTGCCCTAAATACCATCCCTAAGGACCATCACTGAGACCAACTGATTCACAGTACAGCAACAGTAATCCTGGAGATGTGATTCTATATATAGAACCAGTACCCTCCATGGAAGAGATGCTTGGAGGCCAACATAAAGGCAAGTTAGCCAACTAGCAGAGCTACATAGAGGGGACATGGTGAATAAAGGGGTACCAAAGAAATAAAAGGGAAGGAGATACACCAAAGACGTAGAAGCCTGGAGAATAAACAGGATGTTCTCCACTGAACCAGCCAAGGTGTTCTCTCAGTGGCAGGGAAATAACAGCAGGTCAGACCCACCCAGAGCTGAGATGGAAACATACTGGAAGGGCATATGGGAAAGAGAAGCATGACACACCAGATACCCAGCTGGGATCATAAGCTGGCCAAAGGAGGAGATAGAAGCCACTGATATCAAGACAAGAAAGCTCCCCACCATGCATGGAGGGTTCCACGCCAAGTCCATCACCCTGAGGCTATACCACAAGTGGGAAGAGGGAGGCCAAGGACTAGTGAGCATCAGAGCCACTTTTCAGGATGAAACATCCAAAATCCATGAGTACATCAAGAAGATGGCCCCAAAGGACGAGCTGCTAAGTGAAGGTCTCAGACAACAGAAACCGGATGAGTGCAAAGAGATGGAGGAGCAAACAACATGGAGGGACAAGCCCCTATGTGGTGCATACCACCGTCAGATAGCGGAAGTGGCTGACATCAAGGAGACCTACCAGTGGTTGGAGAATGCTGGACTGACAAGCAGCACGGAGGCACTAATCATCGCAGCACAAGAGCAGGCCCTAAGCACAAGGACCAGGGTCTACCACAGCAGATCAGACCCAAGGTGCAGGCTGTGCAAAGATGCCCCTGAGACGGTCCAGCACATAGTGGCAGGGTGTAAGATGCCGGCAGGATCAGCGTACATGGAGAGGCACAACCTAGTGGCTGGGATAGTGTACAGGAACTTCTGTATCCAGTATGGACTCGAAGCACCCAAATCCCGATGGGACACACCACCGAAGGTGGTTGAGAACAACAGGGCTAAGATCCTGTGGAACTTCAGCTTCGAGACTGACAAACAGCTGCTGGCGAACCAACCGGACAGAGTGGTGGTTGACAAACACCAGAAGAGGGCAGTGGTGGAAGATGTGGCGATACCAGCCAACAGCAACATCAGAAAGAAGGAACACGAAAAGGTGGAGAAGTATCAAGGGTTGAAAGAACAGCTGGAACAGATGTGGAAGGTCAAAGTTGACATGGTCCCCGTGGTAGTAGGAGCACTCGGGGCAGTGCAGCTGGGAGAGTGGCTCTCTGATACTGCTCAGAACCCTCAAACTCCCAGGCCTCTGGTAGAGGAACCCGAACTTGAGGATGATACAGATACCACCCTGAGAGGGTGATTTTATATATATATATATATATATATATACAGTACAGGCCAAAAGTTTGGACACACCTTCTCATTCAATGTGTTTTCTTTATTTTCATGACTATTTACATTGTAGATTCTCACTGAAGGCATCAAAACTGAATGAACACATGTGGAGTTATGTACTTAACAAAAAAAGGTGAAATAACTGAAAACATGTTTTATATTCTAGTTTCTTCAAAATAGCCACCCTTTGCTCTGATTACTGCTTTGCACACTCTTGGCATTCTCTCGATGAGCTTCAAGAGGTAGTCACCTGAAATGGTTTTCCAACAGTCTTGAAGGAGTTCCCAGAGGTGTTTAGCACTTGTTGGCCCCTTTGCCTTCACTCTCCGGTCCAGCTCACCCCAAACCATCTCGATTGGGTTCAGGTCCGGTGACTGTGGAGGCCAGGTCATCTGCCGCAGCACTCCATCACTCTCCTTCTTGGTCAAATAGCCCTTACACAGCCTGGAGGTGTGTTTGGGGTCATTGTCCTGTTGAAAAATAAATGATCGTCCAACTAAAAGCAAACCGGATGGGATGGCATGTCGCTGCAGGATGCTGTGGTAGCCATGCTGGTTCAGTGTGCCTTCAATTTTGAATAAATCCCCAACAGTGTCACCAGCAAAACACCCCCACACCATCACACCTCCTCCTCCATGCTTCACAGTGGGAACCAGGCGTGTGGAATCCATCCGTTCACCTTTTCTGCGTCTCACAAAAACACGGCGGTTGGATCCAAAGATCTCAAATTTGGACTCATCAGACCAAAGCACAGATTTCCACTGGTCTAATGTCCATTCCTTGTGTTTCTTGGCCCAAACAAATCTCTTCTGCTTGTTGCCTCTCCTTAGCAGTGGTTTCCTAGCAGCTATTTGACCATGAAGGCCTGATTTGCAGTCTCCTCTTAACAGTTGTTCTAGAGATGGGTCTGCTGCTAGAACTCTGTGTGGCATTCATCTGGTCTCTGATCTGAGCTGCTGTTAACTTGCGATTTCTGAGGCTGGTGACTCGGATGAACTTATCCTCAGAAGCAGAGGTGACTCTTGGTCTTCCTTTCCTGGGTCGGTCCTCATGTGTGCCAGTTTCGTTGTAGCGCTTGATGGTTTTTGCGACTCCACTTGGGGACACATTTAAAGTTTTTGCAATTTTCCGGACTGACTGACCTTCATTTCTTAAAGTAATGATGGCCACTCGTTTTTCTTTAGTTAGCTGATTGGTTCATGCCATAATATGAATTTTAACAGTTGTCCAATAGGGCTGTCGGCTGTGTATTAACCTGACTTCTGCACAACACAACTGATGGTCCCAACCCCATTGATAAAGCAAGAAATTCCACTAATTAACCCTGATAAGGCACACCTGTGAAGTGGAAACCATTTCAGGTGACTACCTCTTGAAGCTCATCGAGAGAATGCCAAGAGTGTGCAAAGCAGTAATCGGAGCAAAGGGTGGCTATTTTGAAGAAACTAGAATATAAAACATGTTTTCAGTTATTTCACCTTTTTTGGTTAAGTACATAACTCCACATGTGTTCATTCATAGTTTTGATGCCTTCAGTGAGAATCTACAATGTAAATAGTCATGAAAATAGAGAAAATGCATTGAATGAGAAGGTGTGTCCAAACTTTTGGCCTGTACTGTATATATATATATATATATATATATATATATATATGTATGTATATATAGATATGCATACAGTATTTGCTTTAAGTGAGCCACTTACTGATTTGATGCCTTGTTAGAGAAATCATTTATGTTGAGGCTTGATGAACTTTTTTTTATTTATCTATGAATTCACTAGATCATCTGAAGACTTTGAGGTGCAAAAGTCATTTTTTCCATAATTTGGTGCAAAATAGCATTTCGCGGAGTTTACGCATGTTCATGCTGTTGATGTGAGTTTGTCTTATTGTGATTGTGATAATACACTGACCAGAGATATGTGGAAGCTGGTTGCTGGTCGACTGTCATTCACAGAGCAATCCTATACATATTTGAGTTTGAGTCCTCTGGTCCGTAACTGTCCAACATGGGGTGGCAGTGTTGCTTAGTAACCAAAGCACATGACTGACCTTATCAGTGCAGTCATAAAAATGTATGAAGTCCTTTTATTCATTTTCTCTTCTCTGCTTTCCCTTCTCTGCATTCTTCTTGTGTGTGTTTAGAGAGAGAGAGAGAGCAGCAACAGGGTGGTAGTGAAGGGCTATACCTGACACGTGCCACAGTCTGCATACACTGGTATAAAAAGAGTGCGGTGGGGGAGAGCAACCAGTGACAGGAAAATCTGCTGTCACAAGCGACACAGGATGCAAGTGTGGGAAGAGCTTCGATTTTACTAAAATATCTTTTTCATGTCTCTCAAAATAAAAACTCATAAAGGATGCAGATTTAAAAAAAAATATAATGATGTTTGGATTATGTGTTATTTAACCTGTGATCTGGGTGAATGTAATATCACATCACTGTGATCTACTTAGCTGATGTAAGTCTGTCTAGTTCACAGTGTCTTAATCTGGGTTTAATCCCCAGAACATATTTATGCAACTGGTAACCATGTCCGTCATGTTATTGACACACTATCACAGTGACTGGCTTTCATGCAAAGTGCTGCTCTGTTGTTCCCACCGGGAGCACAGATGTTAGCCTTGCTGTCGCCACTGTCAGCATCTTTTTGCCCTGACAGCATCTGCACAGCTGTGTTGTCGGGTGCTGCGCACAGGCGGAAAGCCGCAACCTGCTCTTGAACTGTTGAAAGCTAGGGGCAGGTCGGTACAGATGGCAGGAGTGGTTGTCAGGGGACTGGCACAGGGTGGAGAGAGGTGGCAGGTAGAGACTATGGCTCCCATCTGGCCTCAGTGCTGGCACTATGCCCCCAGGCATCTTCAACGTTTACTCGACAGAAAGCCTTTCAGGAGTTGGAAGTCACCTTGCAGAAAACATTGTACTCTCTGAGGGGTTCACTGGAATTGAAGGGGGGGGGGGGCTGCTGCTGCTGCAGTCTGAGCTAATTTCACAAGAAAGTCAAAGGAAAAGAATGGGAATTAACTAACTGATCCCAAGGCAACAGCTTCCACAAGTTTTAGCCTGATTGTGGTGAGGTTATATGTTGCTGTCTTACACCAATCATCTAATTAGCTGTGTTGTTACTTAATATACTCACCGAGGCCAAAGAAGCTGTATGATGTGTCCTCTAGCTCTATGATCATGTAAAGAGGGATGAAGCATGGAGGTAAATAGCAGTGGAGTTGCAGCTGCCAGGTGAGCAACCTAGCAGCTTCCAAACACAAACACAGACACACCACAGTATATAGTGCCCACAGAACTTTCAGTTATTTAATAATGTGACCCTCTATGTTGTGCTTCATAGTTGGAGAATTAATTACCCACGCAGCATCCTTGCACACTCAGTATGGGAAGCTATTGTATTACTACATACTCAGAACATTCCCCTGGGTGCTCTCAGTGTCATCTATTATGTCTTTGCCAATTCACCATCTATGGAGAAGCTCCAGACTTTGACATTTGACTATGACATCACAAATTTGAGCTTTAGCACTCTAGCTCATGGATTGGGGAGAGAGTTTTTCACGTTTAGTAGTAGGAATATCATGTATAGATTTTGGAAATGGGTGTAGTTCCCCATTAAGGAACAACTATGAGGTATATTCCATTTAGTCCTTGAAAGTGTCTTTTATTGCTATATAAATGTATAAAGAGGTTAAATTCCAACATGTGCAAAAAAAATATAAAAAATTATGAAACAAAAAATGATGTGTATTATTGTTGATCTCATATTTATCCTGTCCTGCATATCCTTTTTTGACCATAAATTGTTGGTCATTCATTGTTGTGCGCTCAGTTCCCTAGGATACAAAGTGGTGATAAATCTGTTTTGTTCCACAAACAAAAAAAAAAACAAAACAGTTTCACTGCACTCATGTTGCATGTTGACAGTGAGGTGATGACTACTGAAATAATCTTATTTTTGACAATTTTACAAAATCATTATTCTGAAAGACCATTCGGGGACAAATAAATGATGGTCTCATTGGATATCCATCCATCCATCCATCCATCCATTTTCATCCACTTCCGGGGCCGGGTCATGAGGGCAGCAGGCCAAGCAAAGCACACCACACGTCCCTCTCTCCAGCAACGCTTTCCAGCTCCTCCTGAGGGACCCCAAGGCATTCCCAGGCCAGATGAAATATGTTATTCCTTTAGCATGTTCTGGGTCTACCCAGGAGCCTCCTACCCTAAATGTGGTGACTGTAGTATTTTTTTTTTTTTTTTTTTGAAAATGATGTGTAGGAACTATGCAGTTAGGATTGTGCTTAAAATGCATTAAAGAAATGTACTAAATTTAAGTTTGGATATTGCTGGTATATCTGCTTGGAGAGACAGAGACTCTAGCCATTTTGGAGTACCCTGGGATACCACCTAGGGGGTCTGTAATTCTGCTGAGGGACTTTAACACTCATGTGGTAATGATGATGACACCCGAAAGGGGTTGATTGGGAAGAATAGCATGACCTGAAACCTGAGTGATGCTTTGTTTTTGGTCTTCTCTGCTGGTCATGGATTAGCTATAACATACACGAGGCTGTATCACAGTGATTCATACATGCACTTGATACCATAATAACTTAGGCCAAAGATCTTTATGGTTGTATAATGAGAACTGGGGCCATATTTATGCCATGTGGATGAGGAGCAGAGCTGTCAACTGATCACCACCTGGTGGTGAGTTGGATCATGTGGTAGGAGAGACTGCTGGAGAGACCTGGTAAACCCAAACGTGCAGTTAGGACTGAGAAAGATATCCAGAAGAAGAATTTCTCATGCATCCCCGGGGACAGGGGATGTGGAATCTGTATGGGTCATGTTCAAACTCTCTATTCTGATTGTGGTCATCAAGTTGTCAGTGCCTGTCATGGCAGCAATCTAAGAAGGAGTGACAGAGGCTGCCAAGCTGAAGAAGCAAACAAGTATGGGAATGCCAGAAGGCTGTGGAATTGGTGGTTCCCAAGTAAAAACCTAGGTGTGGGAGGAGTTTGGGGAGGCTATAGAGGAAGACTTTCAGATGGCCTCAAGGAAGTTTGATGACTCAGAAAGGGAAAGCTGGGCTTGGCTCATGCCATGCTTATGTCTCAGCAGGGGAGAACTGTTAGTGTTTTGTGAGGAAAAAAAAAAAAAAAAAAAAAAAAAGGACTGTTTCCTTAACTATGGAACTCCTGGATAATGTTACCAGGAAGAGACATCATGGCAAGAGTGAAGAAATTAAACACTGTCTCCAGGCTCTGCCACAAGGATCTTCTTTGCCAAGAATCCTGCTTGCCAATGTACAGTTTTTGGATAATAAACCAGCTGACCTCCTGGCACGCATCAATTAAGGAACCACAAGTCTGGGTGTTCGGGTGTTTCACTGGGTGTCCCCGAGGGGTCAGTCTTGGGTCCACTTCTCTTCATCATTGACCTCCTCCCCCTGGGCACAATCCTCACCATGGGGTCCATTTTCACTGCTACGCCGACGACACACAGGTCTACATCTCTTCTAAACCCACCACTGCCATCCCTCCCACCTCCCTCACCACGTGCCTTAAAGACATCCGCAGCTGGATGAGCAGCAACTTCCTGAAGCTAAACGGCAATAAAACTGAGGCCCTACCCATTGGCTCCAAATCCACCCTCACCAAGTCACAACACACCCTAGCTCCACACATCATCATCGATGGATTCCCTGTACCCTTCTCCTCCCAAGTACAATACAATACCGCTTCCACTGCAAAAACCTTCTCCTCACCTACATAGCTCTCCACAATCCAGCCCCCGCTTACCTCTGTGACCTCCTTCAGGAATACACCCCTTCCCGCACCCTCCGCTCAACCTCTGCTGGACTCCTCACTTTCCCACCTCACGCCTCAGTACCATGGGTGCCCGAGCTTTCAGCTGCCCTACGTAGTAAGGGTAGAAGAATCATTAAAGATCCCATCACTCGTTAAACAGCCTTTTCTCCCTACTGAGATTGTGAAGAAGCTACGGATTACACCAGGCAGCACTGATAAAAAAAATTAAAAAACAAACAGTTTTTTTGTTTTTTTTGTTTTTTTGCCCAAAAACGAAAAAACAAAATTCAGCTCAATTTCTTGTTTTCTGATCCTACTGCAAAAAACAAAATTACCACTCCATATTTCGTTTCATTGGTGGGCGGGCTCTCAGCGCTCCCTTTCTTCTGATTGGTTAATGTGCTCTGTCACTTACATTTGGGCTGTACCCTTCAAAATAAGGTTACCTTTTGGCCTTTATGCCAGCAGGATGTCTCTGCAGACCCGGAGGCTGCAGATGCACAGACAGGCAATGAAGTAATGCAACAGCGTTTTATTGTATTGCCTGTTAATATGCAGCTGATAGACCATGAAAATGAAAGCTCTATAGTAAGTTTTCTTCAGTATGCACCATGAACAGTGAAGTCTGTTCTCAGTAAAACTATCAATATGACAGCAAGCACGCCAAAAGTAGTTATTAAAAATGACCAGCAGGTGTCGCACTGCATCAAAGTTGTCATCAAAAATACAAATATGAATGAATAGGCCTATGTTGACAGCCAGATGGGAAAAAAACAGATGTACATCTATGGAAAGGCATTTACTATAGGCTACTATCAGTTAGAGTTAAGCTGTTAAAATAAATTAAGCTGTGTGGCAAGTTTCAGAATTTTATCTCAAAAACTGAATTTTTGACAGCATTTTGAATTTTGATCTAATGTGAACAATTGGAGTCAATGTAAAAATGGCAATTTTAAACATCAGTTTTCACTTACGGAGCAAATCAATCATTGTTACAAACAAATTACCAACACCTCCATGCTGTCTAGATGCAATATGTGTGTTTTCAGATTTTTGTCTTAACTGAATAACTGAATTTCTTACAGTGGTTTAAAAACTTTCCATGCACGGATGGCTGCTTTCCTACACAACAGTGAATGGCTTACTGAATTTGTGAAGCCACTGTTGAGTTGCTACTTGCCAATTAGCTCAGAGCGGTAGATGACCATCTTAGGTTCCAGAGGTTGTGGATTCAAGCCTCAACTAGTGCAGAATCCACATTGTAATGTAATCATCTTCTTGTGCTCCAGCTTATTGCTTAAATTGCCTGAGCGTGATCACTGTGCAGCATCTTCAAGTCTTTTTTCTGCTAGAAAATCTGCATTCATGAAAATAAACCAAACTTTGCACAAAGGTCCAGTGTCAATACTTCAGTGCAAAACCATCTGAAGCTTCTCACTTTGCACATAGCTCAACTAGTTAAACATCAGTTTTTCACTTATGAAGCAAATCAATTATTGTTAAAATAAATTACCAACATCTCCATTCTGTCTAGATACAATATGTGTATTTTCAGATTTTTGTTTTGATAACTGAATTTTTTACAGCGGTTTGAAATCTGCTGCACGTCTGGTTTAGTCAATTTGTGAAGCTAAACATGAATTGTCACTGACTAATTAGCTCAGTGAGATATAAATTAATTCTTAGTCTCAGAGGTTTTGAGTTCAAGCCTCAGCTGATGAAAAAGGCAGATTGTGTTGCTAAATTCCTAAATGTCTTCCAATTCTTCTGCTTGTTGCTCAGTATTGCCTCAAAATGCCCGGACCCGACCCATCACTGCGCAGCAGCTATAATTAACATTAGATCCTGATACATTAGATCCAGATAGGCTAATTAATGAAGTTAGGCTGCTGTGTCTCATGTGTAAATGCGCACAGTGTCTCTCTCAGTGGGTAGACGCACTTATCGTTTCTACTGCGGTTGCATCTCTGCAGGCATTTAATAAACTCAAACAGTTTTTGGGGAGGGGGTGTTTAAGAGTCAGCACTCCCGCACCTCCAACTGAAATCATGTCCTCGCAGCTATGGGTTCACCTGCTAATTTATGCGCCATTTATGAACCACATTCACAACCAAATGTAGGCTATTTCCCTGCACAACCAAGAATGAAAAATCAACCATCACAGCAGTATCGTATAGGTTTTCTGTGAAATGTGCAGATTTGGGTTTTTGTGAGCTGATCGGTACTGAACTAACAATGACTGTAGAATATAATAAGCCTCCTGCCCCATGTGTGTATATGTGTGTAGCTTTGTATTTTGTATGGTGTGTTCTGTGTGTTTTTTGCTTTGTAGCCTATTGTTTGTTGTTGTGCTGTTGTATGTTTTGATTGTGGGGGACTGCGGATGTAAATTAGCTTTGAGCTAATTCTGGTTTGGTGCATCTTTTATGTTAAAAATTGTACACTGTCCCAATTCTTATGACTAGTATATTTTATAGAAAACAATAGCTTAACCCAAAGATTACAATAAATTAAATGGTATTACCAATTAAGCTCTTTTCTAAAAGTTTACTACCTACTAGAATCCCACATCCTGTGTTAAATAGGTCTACAGTGTATCTTAACTATATTTACAATGAAGCTTGATTCTGCACTCCCACATCCCATTAGCCCATACGTGAATGTTTACCGTTCCTATGGCAACAAGTGACAGCTTACGTTAGCGTTAGTTAGCTTAGCTCAATCGTCCGACAAACATTAACCCATAAACTTACAATTCAACATATTTTAACAAAATCAACAACAGCTACCAACAGTTACAGTCCTAACAACCTTAGCTAATGTGTTGTCACAGGTTAGATTGTCAAAATGAAAGTACTAACAGCTTAAATCCCTGAGGAACTACACTAGCATCAGTGACAGTTGCATCCATTCGTATGCAGTTACCTTACGTTACAGTTCCCCCAAACAATATCACGAAGCACAATACAAACTAGGCTATATAAACAAATTATCTATTCAGGGTAGACTACTGATAAAATCTGAAGATGCTTAGGTGACATTTACCCACCTGAAAGAATAAATGAAAACAAACGGTGATTTTGCTGGTCTTCAGTAGCTTTACTCTAGGTTTAACTGCCAACTCTCATGCCTTCACTCAAATCAGTTATGCTTTAAATTGAATGGGGGGGCATCTGTATGGCATCTATAAAGATACAAAATCGATATCATATGCATAAAATAATGTCACAATTTAGCAGGCGGATACACATAAATAGCCTACCCTATGTCACATTTGCAGTTCTACATCATGACACTGTTGAGGGAGATCATTAGGCTAAATAATAGGGGACCTGACACTGACCCTTGTGGAAATATCATAGTATAAATGTCCTTTATGAAATTAAGACTGTGTAACGAGTTAGTATACTGTACAGGTCCGGCAGAAAATATAACAGTACTGCTGCCAATTCTTAAACAGTTTCAGTTGGACGCTGCATCTCAACTGCTCATGTGCCACCTGCTGGTTGTTGGTGTGCACTGCAGCTACACCTGGATCAATTATTTCACCCCCTTCATTGTGGCTGAGTAACATCTGTATGTGAAATGGTTAACAAAGGACGACACAGGCTATTTCCACATATGTAATTAATTAGGCTATTAATTCACACTACGCAACTAAATAATATATCACACATTTTTTGGATAAAATATATTTCATATGCATAACATATGTAGGCCTATTTATTTATTTTATTAAATTCTGTGTTTGCATAATGTTGGGTTTTAATAGAATGGCCATTCTACCCATATATAATATATATATATATATATATATATATATATACATATATATACATATATGATTCTACCCTCTTGGATTTTATTTTGACGTTTTTACACTTCACTTCCGCTTCCTGTCTGCCCACCACGCTACTGTCTGTCCCAAATGAGGAATGAACAAAGGAATTTGCAAAAACCAAAACTGGTTTTCTGGTTTTTCATTTGGAAACAAAAAAGGAATAGATCACATGATTTTGTTTTTTGTTTTTGTTTTAAAATGAAAAAAGGAAAAAACCATGTGACTTCCGTTTTTGGTTTCAAACGCAAAAACGAATTGGCTGAATGTCCGCAGACCTGTTCAATATTCAATCCAAAAAGAAATAACGATAAAACGAATTGGCAAAAACCAAAAACAGGACGGGTTTGATTGGTTTTTCATTATTTGATTCTGACACCAAAAACGTTTTTCTTGGGTACTCTTGTTTTGAATCAAATAACAGATTTACCATTTTTGGTTTTTGAATTACAAATTAATTATAAATTATCCGATAATACCCGGACCCACACAGCACACACACTGCAGGGTTGAAGAAAGATCAGAGGCCTGTACTAAAAAGCTAGTTTAACATACCCAGGATATCTTTTGCATTGGCTGTCTGGATAAGAAGTAACAAGCGTCCTTGAGCTTCGGTTTTCCAGCGGACCGTTCCAGCAAGTCCGGCTTCTCTGCTGCTAACGCTGCTGCCGGGATACAGCTGAGGAGGAGCCGGCTGCTAATGCTATGTACCGGGACACTGAACGCTGCTGCTGGGATACAGCTGACGAGGAGCCGGCTGCTAATGCTATGTACCGGGACACTGCTGACGCTGCTGCCGGGATACAGCTGAGGAAAAGCTGGCTGCTAATGCTGCTTGCCGTGCTGCTGTAGCTCAGTCATAACTGTAACTGATGCTAAGACTCTACTGACTGTGTGACTGGTAGACGGCGGTGGGTGGTGCAACAGGCCAAAACACAAATTCAAAACATAAACATGATTTGCGGACTGTAAAAATGTTTTTTAAATGCAAATATTCTGGCTGTACTATTGTTGTCGGTGAGATCAGTATGTTATATGAACATTATTCCTTAGTCTCTGTGACATATTAGGATGATTTTACGACTATTTGCTTTAGATTTCTTACATATAGCTCCTTTGAATGCAGCTAAAATCATCAGCATATGTTAAGTGTTGTAAACAATCTCACCACTTGTTAGGAGCTCTGTTTTAAAACCAGTAAGTCATAAAATGGTTCTTCTGACCTATAGTATATTGGCCTATAGTACTGAAAACCTGGTGTTGACACTGACGTCGCATTGCTAACCCCAAATCCTGCTTCATAGTGTTGGGAACATAAATTCAGGCTTCACACTGCGGCACCAAATTTGTTGAGGTCAACACATTAGGTCTCACCAAGGGACACCAAATATGTAGGGATTTAATTGGCTATCGGAAATAATTAATAATTATTACCAATAATTAATAATCATGTTAAATAATGTGACTTAATTTACATTAAATCACCTCGTGGGGCACCATTCCCGTAAAGGGAAAAATGATAGCCAGTTAAAGATATCAGTTTCATAAAATAGGCTAAACTATTAATTTGGAGTTTGATTAATAATTAAATTAATAACAACAACCAAAATTAACGGTACTGCCTGAAGGATTTCGGAGTTCTTGAAGCAGCAGAGGTTGACTATTCATTCACTCTTGTGCAACATTAAACAGACAGCAGGTATGATTCCAAAGAATTATATTTATTCACAAACTAGCAGAGCAAACCAAAACACACAAATTCTAACTAACTACAGTAGGAGCCACTCAAAAGTTCCCGTTTCCATGACTGAACCTCAGATCCGTGACGGCTACGTGCAAGCCTGCCGCCTGCTCCGTGGAGTTAATTTAATCCCCCGCGATGACGTAGGAAATAGAGTCCTGACTTGTAACGCCCTTAGAGACCTGTGTGAAAACCAGTTGCAATGCTTCATTTGTCCACGGGAAGGAGCAGTGATTATCACCAAAATACTGTAATATCTGCAGATTTGGGAAAGACGGCTTATCAGCTGGTCCATGACTCCATGGAGCCACTATTTAGCCTAGTAGCATTTTATGACTAGGTTGAATTACAACTACTGTATGCAACCCATATTTTTTAAAATAATATTACCATGTGAAAAGCCAAGAGAACGCTCTCTTTTTATCTTTCAAAACCTATACTTGTCCCTGTGTTTCCCGTTAATTAGGCTACCCCATCTCATTTACCATGCTTTGTGTGACTTTTTTGCCGTGTTATCATGATTCAAACTGAGGTATTTGGAGAAGATCCAAGAAATAAATAACATCGATCCATACGAGCTACCTGCAGCTGGAGCAGGCCCACATAGCAAAATTGGTCTGGCCCAGTGGCGGGCCACACATCTCACTTACACTTGGCCCACATACCGCAATGAATTACGGTCCACGGGTGGTCCAAATCTGGTTGCCAGAAACGGGCCACATATGGCCCATGACATAGCCATATCTCAGCCACATGTATGACCATAGCTGGCCCTCTTCTGGCCCTATGTTGGACCAGACAAGTATCAGCACTGGTTCTGAATGTCAGCACCTGTATGACCATAGCTGGCCCTCTTCTGGCCCTATGTCTGACCAGACAAGTTTCAGCACTGGTTCCAGATGTCAGCCTCAAATAAACCTTAACCAAGCCACTTCTTTAATACACACTTGCTGTATTTGGCCCAGATGAAAAAAATGCCTCAACGATGACAGTATTAATATTTATTAAAATTTCACATCAATACAAAACACATTTATCAGACAATCTTTCTTGCAGTCCCTTACTCCCCTCCTCTCCTCCCTTCTTCTTATGTCCTTTCATCTCCTCCTTCCCCTCCTCCCCTGTCAGCACTGTATGTGTAATGAATGAATATGAAAAAAGAGAGTTTAAGTCCACGCACCAGTTGTACTCTGCACAGAACAGAAATGGGACCAAGTCACACATGTGCAAGTCTCAAGTAAGTCTCAAGTCTTAACCTTCAAGTCTCAAGTAAGTCCCAAGTCATTTTTTCTTGGGCAAGTCAAGTCACAGGTTATGTCAAGTCAAGTCCTGTAATAGGTCAAGTCAAGTCCAAGTCAAGTCACCTTATTATTGTAATTTTAGGTGACTTCATCGCTGCAATGTTTACTTTGCAGAGACGACCCTCATGCGCACGCACACACACTGACCAAGGCAGCGGCCAAAATCACCCATTTAGCTCATTTAACCCTGTGTTGCTCGTACATAAAATGTACAGCCGGTCTTGTGATGAACCGGTCGGAATGTTCGCTCACGTTTTCTGGGGTTAATATTAGCAAAAACAAGTTCAAGTTTATATTCAAACTGAAAATATGATGTGAATAACACTCAAGTCATTCAAGTCATCGTGTCTCAAGTCAAGTCCCGAGTCTTTAACTTCCAAGTCCGAGTCAAGTCTCCAGTCTTTTATTTTTTGTCAAGTCAAGTTACAAGTCATCAAAACAATGACTCAAGTCGACTCGAGTCCAAGTCACAATGACTCAAGTCCCCATCTCTGGCACCGAATTCCTCAACGTCTGTGCCATGTTTAAGTCCACAAACCAGTTGAATCAGTCGATTTCATAACCTGTAGGGTCTTAAAGATGATTTGTAGTTGGTCCATCATCATTTCCTGCTTTGTTGATATATTGGAGGGCTGAGAAGAAAAAAAGTGAGGAAGACAGATCAGAAACAGTACAAAAACTAGTTAAGCCACCTTCATTCTAATATCATTTACTGAAGTTGGGAATTTGATACATTGTCTGATAACATTTGGAAAGCCTAGAAGAGCTGCATGTCTAAATTATTTTATCTACATTCAAGTTAGCAGAGGGCTGAGTGAAAGTTGCACAAAGAGCATGCTCAGTATGCATTCAGACGGCCAGCCCAGGAATGACACAGATGTCAGATTTTAAAACTCCATGTACGATGAAATACAGAGAGATTTACTTGGTCGTGATAGGCTTAATCAGCAATGTGTGAAATTGTTTGGTAAGAGCTTGAAAGTGACAAACATGTCATGTATTTTTTTATTTTTGTTTGTCTGTCTGTTTGTTTGTTTGTTTGTCTGCAAAATAACTCAAAAAGTTATGAACAGATTTTGAAATTTTCAGGAAAGGTGGATAATGGGACAAGGAACAGACGATAAAATTTTGGTGGTGATCGGTTGAAGCAAAGTGGATAAAATAATAAAAAAGTCTATTGTCTGACAGCCTCAGCAGCAATTCCAATTTCTAAATACGGTGAAAATAGCGCCATCTGGTGGCCGGAAAGCACGTCTTGTTCTACTTGCTAAATATTGTTGTAATTCTAAAGTTGAAATTAATGTTCTGTGTTGGAAAAAAAAGAAGGTGAAAAATACAAAAAAAATATATTCTGTGTTGGTACAAAATAAAAATAAAATAAATACAGCACAGTGTCTCCATGGTGAAGGCATATATAACCTAGTAATGATAGTGATGCAAATAACCTAATTGTGATGCAGGCTGCAAAACCTGATGCAGAGGGGAAGGGAATATCACTTACTTGGAGGAGGTCTGCACTCTGAGTGCTTTTCTAGTTTTTAATGTTTTCATTCATTTAGATGTAAAAGTTACACACTATAGTTTTAAATTATTTTAATTCTGTCCTAACAGAACGTATTGCAATTACAGGTGAGAGATAAAATAATCCAAATAATCCTACAGGAGTCTTGTGAGAATGAAATGCATCCCTCCTTACCATCCCAACAAAGCATTTTTTGCCTTACCTTTTAGTTTTGTACAAGCTATCGACTGTGAACCCAAAAGCGCCCGTCAAGAATGTTCTTGCATCTAACAACACATTTAATCATTTCAGCTAAGCTAAATATTTCTAGTGTTATGCATCACAGATTAATGAAAAAACAACCCAAAATTAAATGTGTCCTCCTCTACATCCACTGCCTCACTTGGGTGGAAAGCTAGCATGTGTGTCTGCAGGTCTGTTGTCAAGTATGACAGCTGCTATCAAAACCCTAATGGTAACCAGGCGATGTACAAATTAAAAGCCCTGTAGCATTTCATACACAGTCCAGCCATTTAACGTTAACGTTATTAACTTCTGACCTAACCCTGACCCCTCCGAGGACCGTCACCTTATCGTGATGGAGGAGTTTGAGCGCCCTAATGACCCTAGGAGCTATGCTGTCGGGGGCATTTTGCCCCTGGTAGGGTTTCCCATGGCAGATTGGTTCTGGGCGAAGGGTCAGACGAAGAACGGTTCAAAAGACCCTTCATGATGGATACGAACAAGGACATGTGTACCCGGCCCGGAGGGTTACCGGGGCCCCGCCCTGGAGCCAGGCCTGGGTTTGGGGCCCGTGGGCAAGCGCCTGGTGGTCGGGCCTTCGCCCATGGGGTCTGGCCGGGCCCAGCCCGAACCGGCTACATGGGCTCATCCCCCTGTAGGCCCACCACCCGCAGAGGGATCCAGAAGTGTTCGGTGCAATGTGGATTGGGCAGCAGACCAAGGCGGAGGCCTTGGCGGTCCGATCCTCGGTTACAGAAGTTGGCTCTTGGGACATGGAATGTCACCTTTCTGGCGGGGAAGGAGCCGGAGCTTGTGGAAGAGGTTGAGCGCTACCGGCTAGATATAGTCGGCCTCACCTCGACACATAGTTCGGTCTGGAACCCTAGTCCTTGAGGGGTTGGACTCTCTCCTTCGCTGGAGTTGCTCCGGGTGAGAGGCGGAGGGCCGGGGTGGGCTTCCTGATAGCCCCCAGACTCTCTGCTTGTACGTTGGGGTTTACCCCGGTAGACGAAAGGGTTGCTTCCCTGCGCCTTTGGGTCGGGGAACGGGTCCTGACTGTTGTCTGTGCTTATGCACCGAACAACAGTTCAGAGTACCCACCCTTTTTGGAGTCCCTGAGATGGGTGCTGGACAGTGCCCCGACCGGGGACTCCATTGTTCTGCTGGAGGACTTCAACGCTCACGTGGGCAATGACAGCGGGACCTGGAGGGGCGTGATTGGGAGGAACGGCCTGCCCGATCTGAACCCGAGTGGTGTTCAGTTATTGGACTTCTGTGCGGGTCGCAGTTTGGCCATAACTAACACCATGTTCAAACATAAGGATGTCCATCGGTGCACGTGGCACCAGGACAGCCTAGGTCGCAGGTCAATGATCGACTTTGTAGTCGTATCATTTGAACTGCGGCCATATGTTCTGGACACTCGGGTAAAGAGAGGAGCAGAGCTGTCAACTAATCACCACCTGGTGGTGAGTTGGATCAGATGGTGGGGGAAGACACCGCGCAGACCTGACAGGCCCAAACGAACAGTGAGGGTCTGCTGGGAACGCCTGGTGGAAGAACCTGTCCAGATGATCTTCAACTCCCACCTCCGGGAGAGCTTCGACCACATCCCGGGGGCAGAGGGGGACAATGAGTCCGAATGGGCCTTGTTCCGCTCTGCCATTGTCGAGGCAGCGGTTGTGAGCTGTGGCCGCAAGGCCGCTGGGGCCAGTCGCGGTGGTAATCCCCGAACCCGCTGGTGAACACCAGAGGTGAGAGGAGCCGTCAGGCTGAAGAAGGAGGCCTACAGGGCATGGTTGGTCTGTGGGTCTCCAGAAGCAGCTGACGGGTACCGGCGGGCCAAGCGGAGCGCAGCGGCGGCAGTCGTTGAGGCAAAAACTCGGGCGTGGGAGGAGTTCGGTGAGGCCATGGAGGAAGACTATCGATCGGCTCCAAAGAGGTTCTGACAAACAGCGCCTCAGGGTGGGAAGGCGGCAACTTGCTCACACTGTTTACAGTGGGGGCGGGGAGTTGCTGATGTCAACTGGGGACATTGTCGGGCGGTGGAAGGAATACTTTGAGGAGCTCCTCAATCCCACCAACACGTATTCCAGTGAGGAAACAGAGACGGGGGTCTCGGGGGCGGGTCGTCCAATTTCTGGGGCAGAAGTTGCTGAGGTAGTGAAACAACTCCGAGGCGGGATATCTCTCGTCCTGGATATCTCAAGGCTCTGGATGTTGTAGGGCTGTCCTGGCTGACACGCCTCTGCAACATTGTGTGGACATCGGGGGCAGTGCCTCTGGAGTGGCAGACCGGGGTGGTGGTCCCCATTTTCAAGAAAGGGGACCAGAGGGTGTGTTCCAACTACAGGGGGATCACTCTCCTCAGCCTACCCAGTAAGGTTTACTCCAGGGTGCTGGAGAAGAGGGTCTGGTCGATAGTTGAACCTCGGATTGAAGAGGAGCAATGTGGTTTTCGTCCCGGACGCGGAACCGTGGACCAGCTCTTTACCCTCGCCAGGGTGCTGGAGGGGGCATGGGAGTTTTCCCAACCAGTCCACATATGTTTTGTGGATTTGGAGAAGGCTTACGACCGTGTCCCCAGGGGCATCCTGTGGGGGGTGCTCCGGGAGTATGGGGTTGGTGGCCCCTTGCTAAGGGCCATCCAGTCCCTGTACCAAAGGAGCATGAGTCTGGTTCGCGTGGCTGGCAGTAAGTCGGACCTGTTCCCGGTGAGGGTTGGACTCCGCCAGGGCTGCCCTTTGTCACCGGTTCTGTTCAATACTTTTATGGACAGAATTTCTCCGCAGCCGAGTGGTGGAGGGTGTCAGGTTCGGTGACGGGAGGATCTCGTCCCTGCTTTTTGCGGATGACGTGGTTCTCCTAGCTCCATCGAACAGTGACCTCCAGCTCTCGCTGGGGCGGTTCGCAGCCGAGTGTGAAGCAGCTGGGATGAGAATCAGCACCTCCAAGTCTGAGGCCATGGTCCTCAGCCAGAAAAGGGTGGATTGCCCACTCCAGGTCAGGGGGGAGGTCCTTCCTCAGGTGGAGGAGTTTAAGTATCTCGGGATTTTGTTCACGAGTGAGGGTAGGATGGAGCGTGAGATGGATCAGCGGGTCGGTGCGGCTTCTGCAGTGATGCGGGCGCTGCGCCGGTCCGTTGTGGTGAAGAGGGAGCATAGCCAGAAAGCGAAGCTCTCGATTTACCGGTCAATCTACGTTCCAATCCTCACCTATGGTCACGAGCTCTGGGTAGTGACCGAAAGAATGAGATCGCGAGTGCAAGCGGCCGAAATGAGTTTCCTCCGCAGGGTGGCTGGGCTCAGCCTTAGGGATAGGGTGAGGAGCTCAGACATCTGGGAGGGACTCGGAGTAGAGCCGCTGCTCCTCCACATCGAGAGGAGCCAGTTGAGGTGGTTTGGGCATCTGGTAAGGATGCCTTCCGGATGCCTCCCTTGGGAGGTGTTTCGGGCATGTCCAACCGGGAGGAGACCTCGGGGCTGCCCCAGAACACGCTGGAGGGATTACATCACCCGGCTGGCCTGGGAACGCCTCGGGGTTCCAACGGAAGAGCTGACGGAAGTGGCTGGGGAGAGGACTGTCTGGGCTTCTTTGCTGAGGTTGCTGCCCCCGCGACCCGGACCCGGATAAGCGGAGGACGACGAGTACGAATACGAGTACTTTTGACATAACATTAAACTTAAATTACAGTCACCATAGCATTGTGCGCACTTCTGCAAAATGCCTGCCGTTATTTTACAAAACTATGTTACATCAATACATAGCAAGGCATGTCACTTAACTTACTGTGCATTCACATTACTAGCTGCAAAACTACATGCTACAATTCATTTTCAATGGAAAATGGCGACATGAAGCTACGCTTCAGATGCGCTACAAAAAAATGGCCTTGACTTTTCTCAGCGCTCCGACTACGTGGCTAAGCGTCAAACAAGTAGCTGGCATGTTTTAACTCGCATTTCTGCGCTATTTACATTTACTCCGACCCAAAGAAATTATATATCGGCTTGGCAGAGGGTAGCAGCTATTGCAGCAGTAACTACCAGCTTCTGTAACGACATACCCACTCAACAAGCCTCGTTCACGGCAACAGTGTAGCTGACCATGCTCGGCCGTTTTAAAGCTTTTGAAACCGGTAATGCGTTGCCACCCTGCACCTACATGCAGTTGGTTCACTACTTAGTTTTCGGCATTAGTTACAATACAGGAATTTAAAAGCCTGAAATCACTGGACAGTCCCACTGAGACATGGCATAATGGTTATGTGTGTTCTGTGCGTAAAAGGCAGCCGTGGACCACACTTTACCACGATGACACACACACACACTCACTCATTCACAAGGGGAAACAACCTGATCTCACAGAAATACGTGAAATGACCATGACCTCTTAACACCGCATTCCGTGGTGGCAGCATGTAATGAGTTAAAATTACGTGCCGGTACCATGGAAACAATGCCAATGTAAAGTCAATTAGGATCCTTTCCCGTGGTGTCCACACGGATTCCCTGATTCAATAACATCACGTCAACCTCGTTTTCCTCAATGATATCTTTAACATTCCTGTATACACACAAAAACACAGAAGTGTCCTTGATAACTCAACAATATGACAGGTTAATGTCAAGGCCATAAAATAAAATAAATGTATTTTGCCAGCAGATAACGTAGGGCTTTAAGAGCATTGTGCTGTGGGCGGATGGGGCACGTTCCACTACTGTTTTGTAGCTGCTGTCTGCTGTCGGTGGGCTTCATTCCATTTCAGATTGCCGTCCATCTGCCGTAACGCCACTAATAAATAAATAAATGAGAAGAAAAAAATAAGGCTGAGCATGGAAGAACCAGAGAGGAAACACCATCATGTAATGTAGGTAATAAGAATGAGAATTGTAGAGTTATTAAAACTTTGTACTGGTCCTTTAAAATCAAGTGGTGAGCATTGTGTTAACCCAAGGAGGCAACTGCCATTTCTCAGTTAAAACAAGCTTGTTTTTTATTAGTCGCACAGACACGTCAACAGCTCTTTTTTAAATAAGTAGAATGTAAAAAAAGACAATAGTGTCCCTTAAACAGTCTTCAACATACAGCTAAAAGTCTGTTAAAAAGTCTGTCTAAAACAGGGGAACAAGGCCCAGAGTTCAGGCCCGAGCGAAACCCGATACCGGCGGTTTTCCTGCTGGTGTCCGCCGCCACACCGCTCGCTGGCTTCCTCTTCTGACTCACTCCGTAGGGGGCGGACCATCGGCCAGGACACCTGTAATGAGACAACCACAGCAGCAGTGGGGGGTACACAACACGGTACAGCTAAGACGCCTCCTTTCACGTGCCAGAGTGCTACTAAGTCCTGAAGGGTACTTACACGGCTAGGCAGAGCTCCTCACTCTGCCGCTGCCGTAAGGTCGCGTTGTAACACTGGGTTTCTTCGGCTCGGCTGTTACCACCACCTCCGCTGGTCTCTGGTCCGCAGCCGTCTCACTCACAGTTCCTCTCGGGCGGTCTCTCCACTGTTCGTCCGTCAGTATCGTCGTCTTCCCCTCACTGCTTGCTGCTCGTGTGTCTGCACTGTCTGCCCCGTCTGACACACGCACACCTGCTCCCCTCTGCCTCTTGTTTCCGTGTGCGGCCCGTTGAGTCCCTCCTCCTCGCGTTCAGTTGGTCGCTCACCGCTCCGTCCTTCAGTCCTATTGGTCAGTCTATGGAGGTAAAGCGCTTCCCAGGTGCAGGTTAACAATGTAATAAAGAAAGCCCCAGCAGAAGTAAACATACTCAAAATGACTTCGCTTAAAACCATGCAATAAAACATATTAAAATCAGCACTACAAACCAATAACAATAAAATCATGCAGGAAAAAATATAAAATCATACACAGACAAAAGGGTTACACAAAAATCAGCTACTACTTCTGCCGTGCGACAATCACATGGAGCCGTCCGCCCCCGGCAACCCGGCCACCCTCCACTCCACCAGGGGAGAGCGGACCCCAAGCCAGCGCCACAGAACCAGCGGCCGCTGCCCCTGGCGCACATGGCTCCCACTTAGTTAAGAACCAAACTATGATAAATAACATAAAATATTAAGATGTAAGCCTAATATAAAATAAATTCGTTATTAAATAAATTAAAACATAAAGCCTACAGTAGATATAAAAGTAGAGCATGCTAAAAGTAAATACAATAATAGGATAAATAGTAACTAAGCAATAATAAAGTGTCTAAACAATAATAAATTGTATCTAAGTTATCTATTAGGCTACCATTCCACTCTGTAAATAGATTTTAAAATTTCAATATAATTTTAATATTGCTTTTCATTATTGTTATTATTGGTTTACTTTTTAGTAGTATTGTATTATCTGAGGATGACTCATTTTAGTAACTATCTACAGTAAAAAAGAAACAAACAAGCAAAGAAACAAACAAAAATCATTTTATACACTGGGCCTTCAAAGTGCTCTCTGAAACTCCACCTGGCATGGCTTGTGTCCAAAAAATTAACAAAATCAAAACTTTGTCATAGAGCAAAACCAAATACATCATTGGAAAGGTCTCAACCTGGAGAGAAACATATGTCAGTATGATGAGTCTACATGGCTCCTGCTTTCAGCCATTCACCGTTGAACCTTGACCTCAGTGCATGTTTGCAGGCTTATAATTTAGCAAGGAAAGGGGGTACAGACATGGGACTAGCTGATATAGAGAGCTCTTGACCTCAGCTATCATGTGAGTGTCGTCAACAACTGGGGGTGCTGTCAGATATGGGTAAAATATGGATAAAATTAATTTTCACCCATTTAGAAATTAGATATTTAAAATCTGATTCCACAAGTGTGTTTACCATCCTCTTAAAGTCCACAGTGTACTCTGAATTCAGTATTTACAACTTCCAAATCTAGGAAAAACACTTATATTTTTTAAAAAACTACAATTCCCTGGGACTGCGCCATGCAGTTTGATACATATCAGCAACATAGTTGCAGTTCTTCTGATTTGCAAAGTAGAGCTCTAAATAGGGTTGTAAAAAGATATATCTACCCAGTATATATAATATCTAGTAAAGCCGAACTAGTAAACACACTGCACCTAGATGAACTATGTTAAGAAAAAGTAAAGATGTCGGCTAATTTTCGATATTTTAGCTAATACGCTAGAAACGGCATTTTTGGGACGGTAGGTGTATGTGGCTTGTAAAATAGGGTCGTAAAAAGATAGAGCTACTGAATATATCTGATATCTAGTAAAGCTGAACTAGTTATTACACTAGATGAACTATGTTAAGAAAAAAAAGCAAGGATGTTGGCAAATTTCAGGTATTTTCGATAGTACTCTAAAAACTGTGTTTTTGGGACGGTAGGTTTTTTGCGGCTTGTTGTAAAATAGAGTTGTAAAAGATAGATCTACTGATTATATCAAATGTCTCAAATGACGTAGGCAGCATATATTTCCCTCTCTGCACAGAGATGCATTTATTTATAGTAACCACATTTTATCATCACGTCACTTCAAAAATTAAATGTGTTAATTATTCTGATATTGTAAAATAAAGTTAATAAAGCTACGAAACGAAAAATCACAAAATCATCGAAAAACTCCATATAGCCTTAAAAGACTCAGTGTAGAAATGTCTTCTCTCTCTCCCAACATTTCAAATAACCCGTTCGCAAATACAAACAAAAGGTTAGGGCATAATTATGCTAAATCACTGGCGTTGGAGGGTGGAGGGCAGCTCACAGCGCGCACTTTCCGGCAGCCGAGATGAGCCAACAACATTCAATACGTGTAAACTAGAGGGGACCCTGCCTGTTAGCGTAGTGTAGCGTAGCGTAGCGGATCTTACTGCTCAGCATCCCCTTTAATAATTGTTTTTATTCTCTTGCCCATAATAGCATAAACAACTGCACCGGGCCGCTTTATTTTTTTTTTATTTTGACTAGACTGTCCGCCGTCAAAACAGAGGGGTCTTTGTACTGTATGTGAAAACTTGAGCTACTTGTCAAATCCTGTAAAGTTGTGATTATAATCTCTTATTATTCAGTCAAGTAAAGTCTTAACGTAGGGCCTACTGTGTATTGACCAGATCTATACAGTTAGGCTACTGTACAAGATTCTATTCAAGACGTTGAAAAGACTTATTGACAGATGCCTTTCATGCAGTCGCCAGTGGCTGGTTTTAGATCATAAGGCAAGTCGCTTGTTTCAGCTGCCAATCAGCTCACAGCAAAGTCAGCTGGTCACGTGGGGTGCAATGACAGTTTTGGACAGAAAGAAGAGAGAAAAGAAAGGAAAAAAGAGGATCACCTCACCAATTTGTTTGAGGAATAGCTCCACGGTTCTGCGAGTGTGCAAAAGCATGCAGTAGGTTACCACCAATTTATATATTGAATAATATATAAAAGGTGAAGGACTGCCAGTCCGAATAATGGAAGTTAACGTTCGAAGAGGCAGTTACTCCTGAAAAGAGTTGTTGCTATAGAAACGATACACTTCCACATTTGATAAACTGAATGACTGCAGGCTGTTTTTTTGTGAGAGAGGCGCCATCTCATGGCGATACCCTGCAATTGAACAAGTGGGCGTGTCTAGGGTTAAAATAGGAGGGTGGGGGGGGTAGAGCCAGCACAGCAGCTGGCTGGCAGCCGGCTGGAACTTGGCTGGGATTCGACAGGCAGCCGGCTGACAACAGGCTGGGAAGGGGAACTTTTGAGTGGCTCCTACTGTATATACAACCTTGGTGTGTATATGTGTGTGTGTGTGTGTGTGTGTGCGTGTGTGTGTGCGAGAGATACAAGAGAAAGACAAAGGCGGGTGTGGTGATCGAGGAGCCGTTTGGCCTACAAAACAAAATGGCTGACAACAGAGAACTACCAAAATGGCCGAATCAAGGCTGGTTTCAGGTCGGGGGAGGTGTTTGTCTGACCGTGTGGTCAGTACAAAGACAAAGGAAAAGAAGCGTGACTTAATTAACATTAAATCACCTTGTGGGGCACCATTCCCGTAAAGGGAAAAATGATAGCCAGTTAAAGATATCAGTCTCATAAAATAGGCTAAACTATTAATTTGGAGTTTGATTAATAATTAAATTAATAACAACAACTGAAATTAACGGTAATGCCTGAAGGATTTCGGAGTTCTTGACACAGCAGAGGTTGACTATTCATTCACTCTTGTGCAACATTAAACAGACAGCAGGTATGATTCCAAAGAATTATATTCATTCACAAACTAGCAAAGCAAACCAAAACACACAAATTCTAACTAACTATATACAAGTTTGGTGTGTATATGTGTGTGTGTGTGTGTGTGTGTGTGTGTGTGTGCGAGCGAGAGATAAAAGAGAAAGACAAAGGCAGGTGTGGTGATCAAGGAGCCGTTTGGCCCACAAAACAAAATGGCTGACAACAGAGAACTACCAAAATGGCTGAATCAAGGCTGGCTTCAGGTCAGGGGAGGTGTTTGTCTGACCGTGTGGTCAGGACAAAGACAAAGGAAAAGAAGCGGGAACTTTGAGATGCCTGTTTGGGTGTAGCTCTGTTGAAAGCCTATTTGTTAATGAGTCTATGTGAATGTGATTTGTGTTGCAAACGATCTGGATTAGTGCAGAGATTGTTTAGTTGTGTGCAAGAATCTGTTTGTGTTGTGAACAGTATTAGCAAACTAAACACTTAGCTTTGGCAAAGCCAACCAATCAATGGCCTAACTGCAAACTATCACAACAATAACTCAGTAAACAGCATCAAATCACATACAACAAGTTAAACAGTCTTGCTTAGCCTGTAAAGCCGTGATAAGCTATGCCCAGTTGTTACGTTACTGATCCTTGAGTGGATGGGAGAAAGAGTCACTTGGTGGTATACTGCTTGGTTAGCCAGCAGAAGAAGCCTGGGAAGATGGTTCCAGGTGCAGTCTTTGTTGCGTCCTTTGTTCCAGTGGTGAAACTCTGAGGAAGCTGGTCGCTCAGGGTTTAGCAGAGTTAGACACTAGGTGCTAACTCACTTAGTTCCTTGTTGCTGGAAAGCTAGTTGCAAACCTTGTGTTTGCAAGAAAGTCTATGATCAATTGCCCTCCCTTTAGTGGTTTGGGGCTATGGAGCAAGGGTCTGGGCTTCTGCTTTCCCAGGCCCAGCTGGAAAGAGGTGTGAGCTGCGTTAGCAGCTAGAGCAAGAGAGAGAAAAGGCTTGGAGGGAGCAGACCTTGTACAGATGTTTGGTGACACCACAGAGGGGTATGTCACTGTAACAGTACGGTCCAATCAAGTTGTGAGACTTGTGTCTCACTGAGGTGTGAGGTGAGACCTCCTGTGGAGATGGGTGTCACCTAGCTCTCTTTGTTTGAAGACAAAGAGCATGCAGAGGAAAAAGCCTTTAAATGTCCAGTGATGATTTTACCAAATGATAAATCATCTGGTCCTGTGAATCCCAACAATAGTATGGCCTCTGGTTTTGTACCTTGAAGGCTGTAATGTCTGCATGTGAAACTTGCTGTGACTTCTCTGTATGTGCACTGAGCTGGGAAAAAAGAGGTATCTTGCTTTGCTCCTTAGACTTGCAATAATCTGCAGAGCAAATTACATTTTGATTATCTAGTCCCCTTGGAAAATTTTAAAGCCATGTCAAAAGTGTGATGTGCTATCTTAGCGAAGTCTTCCTTGGAAAAGAGATTTCCATCACAAGTGACTTCCTGGATAGATAAAGTTTAAATAAAATAAATAAATAACACATGATCAAATCATCAATTTCTTTAAATTTAAGTCCCAAATTCGTTAATACAATACTAGACAGGTTAAATCAGCTCCATCTTCCTTTTTACAAAAGGAAACATGGCCAGTACTCCCCTAGACCCACAGAGTTGTGTACAGATTTTGGAACACCAAAGACCATGTTGTCGAGAGGTCTTCATCCTTAGGAAATTATCATTACAGTTAATTCATGATGTTTAATTATTTCTTGATTTGTATATTTATATTTCCCTCCTTTACTCTTTTCTCTCTGCACTGTGTCCCATGTATTTCCTGGTTTTTATTGCATTAATTTTCACTGACTGCTCAGTGTGCTCCCTGTTGTCATTAATCTTTTGTTGTATTTTCCTGTATTATGTTAGTTTAGTTCTTTCATCTCCTTTTCTCCCTTTCTTTGTCATTGTCTGTTTTTTTCCTTAAGTGAGGGGAGGTCCATTTGTATAAGCCTGTGGCTTCTTGCTCTCTCCTGACACATTTCTTTTTTCTTTCTTACTATTTGGATATTATTCACTTTTGTCTGTGTGCAAATAAAAACTAAAATATACAAATGAAAAATAAACACTATCATGTAAAGTATGTTGTTTTGGTTTGGGGTTAATCCTCTACTGTCATGCTTTCAAAATTAAGGCAGTGTTTTAGCACTGAGTAAAGAATTAAGCTGCAGACCTCCAAAGATCCTCCCTAAACTGACTGGAGAGGCGGACTGGACAGACATGTACATCATAATGGTTGTTGAATGCAGCATGGGGCACTGCCCAGTGGAGGCTTTAGGTTTGACCTGGACTGGTTGTCTAGGGCGTAGGGCCAGCACTGAAGAAAAGGGCTTAACGGATGGAGCATGTGGTCGGGTCATCTCCTCTCCTTCTCGTCACCCCTTTCACAGCTCCCCTTAATCCCAGCTTGAAGCTCCCTCCCTCCACCTCCTCACCTCAACCCCCTCCCCTGTATCCAGCATATTGCATGGAAATGCCAACAGATGCCCAGTGTCTAAGACAGGCATTATGTTCTTAGAGGATGTCCTGGTAATTCGGGTTTTTGCAAGGCAGTTGACTACCACCACGCTGTCTAGAAACGGTGAAGATGTAGAGGGAGCACAGGGACAACAGGTAGCCATCTCTCTTTAAAGTCATTCTGTAGTCTATGCTGAGAGTCAACAGGGGGTCCACAACCCCTTGGGGGTCCTCAGAGCTACTGCAGGGAGGCTGCTAAATTATTAATTGATAAGCTAAGTTTTATTTATTCATTTTTAATTAAAACCTGTCTGAAAGTGCACATTGATATGAAACGTATAATATTAATAGCAAGTAATATTAGTAATATTATTAGCAAAGATAAATTGGTCTGGTTAAACATTTAATTTACAGGAGTAAATCTGAATTTGGCACTTATCATAACGGCAAAGTGAACAAGTTAGCCAACATTTATGTATTATTGAAACATATTGGCCTATTTACATTATTATTATTCCAGATGTACAGACATTTTTGTGAGCCACAATCATTGGTGCCATACAGGGAAGAAAAGTCAAGATGATTCTAAGGGCCCATGACTGACAGGGGCCCTAAAGAATATCAGAACATTAAGATTTTGTTTTTCAAATGAAAATTATTAACCAATTATCATGAACAGAGAATTTTATTTAGAATGTGCTAATAATACCAATAGTTTCTTCATCCAGCCTCTGTATTGCCTCCTCCCCCCTGTATTTTTTTATGAAGTGGTTCAGTCCTGCCCTTAAACCTGAGGCATTTCTCAATACTCAAGTTCAGCAGTTCGGACTTGTGCACTTGCCAAGTTTGGACTTGGCAAGTCTATGCGAGAGTCTGGACTTCCAAGAACGGGAGGACAGGAGGACGGGAGTGCAGTCATTTCTGCTTTTGGAACAGCAGCGAACTTGATGATGTCACCACTGCTCCCTTGGCTGTTGTACTGTGTTGCATTTAGAATAAAACAATATAAACACAGCCCAGCCCTGCGTCTTTTCATTGTCATTGTAAGAAATTAATGTGTATATGTTTTTAACGTTTCAACATATATAACTGACACACAAAAAATATAAATAGCCAAAACGTTTTCATAAAATGTCTTATAAAACCTTTTCCCCGCAGCTGGCTTTTGATCATATTTAATCTATATCCAATTGCCGCACCTGGCCTCTGATTATTATCAGAAGCCAGGTGCGGGGGGAAAGCTTGTGGAGAGTTGGTGGTTATTGTGAAAGTGAGTATTGGCGAGATGGAAATCAAAAATCAATAATGGATATGGATCGGAGAAGACGTCTTGGTGCAGATATTGCAGCAGGATTGCTCTACCTGCAGGCTGAGGAGGAGGCTGTCCAGCTGAGGAGGCAGATCCAAGAAAGACAGCGGAGAATGAGATGGAGGATGAGGATGAGACGTGCCATGCTTGCATGTCTGTATTGTTTGGTATGTTTGTCCAGTTGTGGACAAACATACCAAACAATACAGAACCATGTATAGCTCATAAAACTTGCGATTTGTTTTTGAACAATGTATAGCTCATATATCTTGTAATGTTTGAACCATCATATATCTTGTAATGTTTAAACCATGTATAGCTCATATATCTTGTAATGTTTGAATCATGTATACCTCATATATCTTGCAAGTGTTTTTGTTTGTTCTAAAATAAATGTTTTGGTAAGCGAGCGGTTGTGTTCATTATTGATTCAACATGTCAGAGAAACGTGCCATGAAAAAGGTTTATTACGATGCGTCTCACCCGGGTAGTTTAGGAGGAGTCGAACGACTCCGCAGGGCCGTACAAGATGAGACGGGGAAAAGAGTAAACACTGACCGAGTCAGAGAATTTTTAGCCAAGCAAGACGCATACACTCTGCATAAACCTGCCAGAATACATTTTTCCAGAAATAGGGTTTTTGTATCACGACCTCTGAACCAATTTCAAGCGGACCTCTGTGACATGCAAGCCTTGACCAAGCACAACGATGGTTTTAAATATCTGTTGACGGTCATCGATGTGTTTTCAAAGAAAGCGTACATGCGAGCGCTAAAAAACAAAATGGCGTCCAAAGTCACTAGGGCATTTGACTCTGTTTTAGACGACAGTCAGACCCCTGAAAAGTTACAAACGGACGCTGGTAAAGAATTCTTCAACAGGACTTTTAAGACGCTGATGGATAAACGCGGTATTAAACATTTCGCCACGGCCAGTGATCTCAAGGCCTCGGTGATTGAGAGATTTAACCGTACGTTGAAAACTAGAATGTGGAGATATTTTACAGCCAAAAACACCCGCAGGTAAGTAGACGTCCTGCAGGACTTGGTTAAAAGCTAAGTTTTTCAAAACCTGTACGGCTTGATCCCCCTGAGCTTCCAAGAAAAGTTAAAGATGAATTTTGAACAGGGAGATCTCGTGAGAATATCTAAAGTGAGAGGCGTGTTTGATAAGAAATATGAGCAGTTATACCAACGAGGTGTTTACGGTGGCCGAGTGCGTACCCCGAGTACCCCCCGTGAAGAAGATTATGACGGAGAACCTATCCAGGGTACGTTTTACGAAGCGGAGCTGCAAAAAGTAAAGATACCGCGAGACAAGAGCTACGTGGTGGAAGAAATTTTGGACCGATGCGTCGTCAGCGGAGAAAAACAAACGTTGGTACACTGGAAAAACTGGCCCGAGAAATTCCACAGCTGGGTCAAGGTCGGCGAGCTGAAAAATCTATAAGAACCCGCTGTACGTCAGATTCGTATTCATTTCATCATGTCTCAGATCTCAGGCGGCAAGGGGTTTTACATTACCCTGCCCTCCAACGCCAGCGCGCACGTATTTAAAAATAATACCGGCTCCAGTTTCCATGTCGACTTGGCGCAACATATTGACTTGGAGGGCCCGTGGCAAGTGGCCTTGATGGAGATTTCATACCCACACACGTGGCTTAACATTCCTCAAGACGCGGCCTACTTTGAGTGGAGAAAGAAACCCGCGACACCCGACGGGGTGACCGTAGTCAACCGTCAAAGGTTCAGAGGGGGATATTACGCCATCGTTGAGCAGCTCAAGGCCGAGCTAAACACACATCTTAGAGTCGTTGACAGCGACATTTTTTTAGCGTTTAACAACATCCAAAAAAAATTCGAATTTCAGGCAGGCGGTCAGTATCATTTGCGCGTTTTTCTGCCCGCGTCTTACATATTGGGCATGGAATCGGGAGAATGGTTCACATTTGACGCCAGGTTGGCGCCCTACCCAACTGATATAAAAGCGGACAATTACCACCTTTACTGCTACAGCTACGTGGTAAGTCATCAGCTCGTAGGCGACGCCTACGCTCCACTCTTGAGGACGTCCCTATACAAGGGACGTACGGAGACGTCATCACGCAGTGTTTCAATCCCGCCTCGTATCTACCGGTCATCAAGAAACACAGTGAAAGAATCCACGTTGAGATTAAGACCAATCAAAATAAGCCGGTAAACTTTACTTTTGGCAAGACTATTCTGAAACTCCATTTCAGAACCACAAAGACCTCGTTGAAACCATGACTCCTTACCACGATCCTCGTCGTTTTGTGAGCTACTATGAAAACCAAGCGGGCGGAGCCTTCCCCGGTTTTTACGGCTCCCCCGTAATGTACGGACGAGGGATAGGGTCTATATTTTTCAAGATTATTCCGTTTCATGTCCCCTATAGTGAAAAAAGCTTTTGCCATCGCTAAGCCTTACCTCATGTCGGCCGCTAAAAACATAGCCTCGGAGGTCATAAGCCACGCCGTAGGTAAAATAACGGGTCGAAATTCTGATCAGATGTCTCAAGAAGGATCCGGGGGTATTATGGTTTTGGCTAGAAGAGCGAGAAAGAGACCTCCGGGGGAGCGCGTTTCACGAGGATCTAAAAAACGCTGATGCTCCGCCAAGGGCAAGTCAGTCGGTACGAAAGGCGCTAAGGGAAACAAGTCTACCCGGAGCCCCGCAGCAGCAGCGATAAGGTCCGGCGATATCTTTTAGGAAAAACTCGCACACATTACAGATCAACTCATGCTAATCAGATCTTCTGTGTAACGTTTGGATTTTATGGGCTCCTTAAGGTGACATGTCACAAAATGCCCTGATGATCTTCGAAAGCTGTCCCATAGGAAATGAATGGCAGCAGGGGGAGAAAGGGACCAATCTTAGGGCTTTTTCTAGCATTTACAGCGTCTCCATACTTTGTGCTACAGACTCCATTCCAACTCTCAAATGTTGCCACAGGTCTCATCTATTCACTCATGTTTTCATCTTTTTCATATCTTTTACCGTTTTTAATCTGTGCCTCTCAAAGTACCATGAGTAAATGTGGAGAAATTGTCAGTTTATAATGGGTGTGTATTGCAGGGAATGCTGTGAGCTAGAGTGGAGAGGGCTCTAAAAATTGTCTAAAACTTCTGTCTTTAACTCGCTGCTATGGCCACAATTTTCACTGTATGTTGCACACTTGAGCACAAAGAAGACTCTCAGGCGTGCATGAGTTTAAGATCCTTTACTTCTGTAAACACAGAAACACAAGCACATCAGCACGACCACATCGCGACATGCAGGCTGGCTGGGGGGTCCACTGATTAATTAGCGCTAGTTTGCACCTCACTTAAACTAACCAGTCCCGTTCCTGACAAACTGACATTAAACAAAATATGCGCTTGTGCTTAAACACTTAGCTAACACACTGATAACATTTGGCACACTCACACAACTCATATTTCAGTAGGTTACGCTTTTGATGTTGTGATTCGCCATTTACTCCTGTTAGGTGAAGCACGTTTTCATCTGACTTTTACTCAACTTGCAAAACGCTGAACAACAACACACATTTGCATTACAGTCTCTTATTATTACACACTCTGTATGCTCACGTGTCACAATATCATATTCAACATATTTTTATACTTTCAGCTCACCTGTAAACACAGAAACACAAGCACATCAGCACAACCACATTGCGACATGCAGGCTGGCTGGGGGGACCACTGATTAATTAGCGCTAGCTTGCACCTCACTTAAAGGACCCTTAGGCTGCCTCAAAGTGCCTGTGAAGAGCTTTACTCATTTTATACACATTCTAACCCACTGCAAATATTAGCTGATCTTATGCACAAAAATAAGATTACAAATAAATACAAATAATGACAGCCAAATAATGAGAAAATAGTACACACATAATATAAACTAAGAATGGGGGGTGTCCGCTTATATTGCCCACATTACTATGAGTCCCACATGTACATACACAATTTATACCAAAAAACGTAGGAAAACTTGTCCTGGTCTCACACATACACATTTTTGCTGAGTGGCTCCAAAGCGAAGGGAACGCCCATTTTTTTTCTCATTCACTCCCATGTAAACTCAGAGGAGAAATTTCTGGAAACAGCTGAGGTGCAACACATTTTAAACTCGCTCCTCTGACCACATTTTTGACTCTAGAGATATAAAACACGACACGTGCGTTCACGAGAAGTGGCTCTCTCTCACCATCACTTTATTTTCTTGATTGAACCAACAGTTTGGGTATGGGAAGAACTTGTTCGAGGAGTTCAAACTCATATTAAACAGCCTTTGCTGATCTGCTCTCTCATGAACTCTCTGTGTGCCCCTCAGGTGCAGGCAAGTCATTAATTGCCATGACAACGGCTGCACACACAGACATGCACACATGGCTCTCTCTGTCTGTGTGTCTCACAATCTTTAAAGGGCAGATTACAGCAGCAGAATCTTCATTTGAAACAGCAAATACACATTATTAACCCCTAAAGTGCTAAAATGGGCTCTCTAGCGCCACCTAGACGCACTAAAATGGCCACTGCAGCCCGTAGGAATGTCGTATCAAGATCAAACCAAAACTGGTGTGTTTGACTTACAAATCACGCGTTGACACCCATGACCTAATTCCAACAGGAAGTGAGCTATTTGACCTTTCAAAGTAAGGTTTCGCCTCAAACGTGCTTTTAAAAAAACACATCTCCTCCTACACCGTTTATTTTATCGGCTTTAAAGACACACATGCCAGCTCAACTGCTACTAAACAGATCTCATCCTCAAAAAAAAGGGAGGGGAATCTGATGGGAGTAAATTAACTCATCTAATTTGCATATTGTGGCATCGCTAGGCAGCAGCCATATTGGATTTTGAACATATTTACACAGTAGATTTCTTTTGTTTTTTGCTGTTTTTGTTGTCTCTTTCTCAAAATAAAGGAAGAGGAATCTGATGGGAGTAAATTAACTCATCTAATTTGCATAATGTGACATCACTTGTACATACCTACAGCTACAGAAAGCATTCAATCATCAAAACGTTCAGCTCTGTAAGGATTTTCTGATGTTTGTGGCAATATGTTTGATATTTCTAAATAATTCACAATGACAACATAAGCTGGGGGCCGAAACGGATGTTTGCAGCTTTAATTATTAATGTTATTATTATTACGAACATTTAATCCCCAATTTCGCCCCTTTCCCAAATTCAAAAACTCACCAAATTTGGCACACGTGTTTGGTCGGTCGAAAAATTTGATATTTCGTCAGTGTTCTGTGTGGACGGGGCCAAATGGCGACATAGCGCCCCCTAGAAAATTTCGTGCCTTGAGCCCCGTCTGTGAGTTTCACCTACACACATGAAAATTGGTGGGCTCATAGAACATGCCAAGACGCACAAAAAATCCTCTTGGAGCCATGCCGTAAACCCAACAGGAAGTCGGCCATTTTGATTTTAATTTTTGACATGTTTGAACGAACTCCTCCTAGGGATTTCATCCGATCAACTTCAAATTTGGTACAGATCATCCTGAGAAAATGTTGATCAAAAGTTATTAAAAGCTTTTCTCTATGTCAAGGGGCATGGCTGCTAGGGCATGACAAATTTTGGCGATTTTCCGTTTTCTCGCCTTCGAATTTCGAGCAGCTCTCAAGCCCACATACTTGATCTCAGCAGCTTCAAACTTGCTGGACATGATGATGGCTCCACCTCAAACGCCCTGATATGTTAATACCCCACCTGACTCATAGCGCCCGCGTAAAAGGACGTGACCAGTTTTTACTTTAACATGTACTGGTGCCACAAACTTGACCGCATCAACGTCATTCCACTTCTAATGCATGCAGAACAAGTTGGTGAAGCTACCTTATGAACACTGTGAAGCTACGTCTAATGGTGTCTCTATGGCGGTGTGGCCATAGGGACCCTCGCCACCAAATACGTTTGGCTTTTTGATGGCTTCATCGGCCTCATCTGCTCATGAAAATTGATACACAGGTCAAGAATGGCGCGCTCTTGCATCTGATAGGGGCGTCACCCATGGGGTGGATAAAATGCCTCTATAGCGCCCCCTTGAAATTTTCAAAAACCCCTCCCCATAGGGTTTTTTTTGTAGTTGGAACATGAAAATTGGTACACATGTGTATGTTGTCCAGATGCACATAAAAGTCTCTGACCAGTGGTCTACTCCAAACAGGAAGTCAGCCATTTTGATTTTGACTTGTCATTTTGGCGTGATTTCCACATGTTGTATTTTAATGAACTAGTCCTAGGGATTTCATCCAATCCACTTCAAATATTTTACAGATCATCCAGAGACCATGCTGATGAAAATTTATTAAAAGCTTTTCTCTATGTCAAGGGGCATGGCCTCCATGGCACCACCATATTCGATGCATATTCAAGCAGCTCTCTCTCCCACATACTTCATCCAAACTGCTTCAAAATTTCTATACATGATAAGAGCCCCACTCTCAACGCCTCCATATGCTCGTAGGCAATCTTGCTCATGCCACCCCCTTGTGGAAATAGGAAATGCCCAATTATACCATGACATTGTCCAATTTGCTCGAAACTTCACACGTGTGATGACGGTCCACTCCTGAACGCACCTGCCCACATCTGGTTACGCTCGTTGTGCCACCTGGTGGATGAATGAAACATTGCGTTTTTTCTCTCCTGCCAGGTTTTTTCTCCCTTCTCGCTTTGCGCCACAGCCCCCACATGCGGGGGGGCTGTGGCGCCACCTCGCATGGGGGAGCGAGGGACCGATCACAGCTACTTGCAGCTTTAATTAGGGCCCGAGCACCTAGCAGTGCGAGGACCCTATTGAAATGCAAGGATTTATTATTATTTTTAGGGCCCGAGCACCGACCGAAGGCCAGCGAAGGCCCTATTGAAACTGCTCCGTTTATTATTATTATTTTTTATTTTTTTTTATTCCGCCAAATGAATTGGACTTTTCAGGGCTTAAACGTGCGTGAAAACTCATGAAACTTTGCACACATCTCAGAACTGCGTGACAATTTGATATTTCAAGGGTCGCATGATTGGGTTCCAAAAAATGGCTCAGTAGCACCCCCTACAAAAGTTTGAGGAAATAGCCCCTGAAGCTAGTTTAACCTACGTGTATGAAACTTGGTAGGCTTATGTAACACTCCAGGGGTCCGTTTCACAAAGCAGGTTCAACAAACTCTGAGTCTAATTCTGAACTCTGAGTTGATATACTCTGAGATAGGAAACTCTGAGTTTCCGGTTCCAGAACAGCTGATTTGAATCAGTTTAATCAACTCGGAGTAGTTTCACCTGGAGTTAAGCGCGTGCGCCACAACTATAAAAAGAGCCCCGATTCGACGAGTCACCATGGCAACGAGGACGGGGAGGGCTGCATTTTTTCACCCCACTAGAATTAGAAATCTTAATGCGCTCATACGGCGAGTTTGAACACATTTTCAAAAAGAAGTGCAACACCGCTGCAGCTGCAAAAGAGAGGGAGACGGCATGGGAGAATGCGTAAGTTTAAATGTAGGCTAGTCCTTTGCAATCACAATAATATTACAGGGGAAAACTGCTTGAATGGTAGCCTATTAATTTATTTATTTTAGGTGCAATCCCGTGGCATAATCTCATGATCATTTTGATCATGTTTTACATTGTAAAGTAAATATTAAGTGGCTGTTTCACTGTGCAGTTGTTTTACCCCCAACGTAATGCTGTTTTCACACACATAAATGTCTTCTCATCTATATCATGTTCTGTTAAATAATTAAGCCTATTTAAACTAACACAGATTTCTACTCAGCCAACAGAAAGAAGGCAGACGCCTGTAAAACGAGCACACTTTTCTGACCGCCCTGCATACAGTTGCCTTACTCAAGTGATCAGCGTCTCCGACATTGTAACTTCCATTTGCAAAGAAACGCAGCGTAACACACAATATCTGCTGGGATGTGAGAGCATGACTACGATTGGTAATGTTGCAAATGTAAGGATGGATTAGGTTGTTTATGTAGATGATGGACTGTGACGTGAAACGGTACCACTCAAAAAGATAATTGTGTGGAAATGCTAAAACATCTATGCGCGGTCTGATAACCATCTTCCGACGAATATTTAATTCTCTGCGCAGTAATGCTGATCAAAAGGACATGTCATGTTAGTGAAAAAAGTCACCACCTACTGTGCCTAATGGACTTCTAATATGCTGACTCTGATTTTTTTAATGATTTTTTTTAAATGACAGACGGCAGAATGGCGACGCCAAAACTCGCCTGCTGATTGAATGAATGAGGAAATCAAATGGAGTGTGTGGCTCTGAAAGAGCGCGGAGACAGAGAGAAACTTGAGGTTCATTGAGAAAAACCTGGTCCCGACCAGGTTAGGTTCATAGAGTCTGTTACTATGGTAACTGACTGAGAGCTTAAGTTACCTCTCTCTTTGAAACAGGTTAGAGTTACCCCTCTTTCTCTGGTTTGAGTTACTGCCCTTTTTGAAAGGGAAAACTTAGAGTTTCCCTCATTTCAGTGTTAACAGACTCTGAGTTTTCACTAAACCTGCTTTGTGAAATGGACCCCAGGACCTACAAAAAAGCCTCTTGGAGGCATGCTCTAAACCCAACAGGAAGTCAGCCATTTTGAATTTACTGTGCAATTTTGATGCATTTTTGGCCATTTCCAGGGCTCATAAATGAACGAACTAGTCCTAGAAATTTCATCCGATTGACTTCAAACCTTGGTCTGTCCCATCCCAAGACCTTGAAGATGAAAAGTTATCAAAAGCTTGAGTTTTCGTCAATGCGTGTGACCGTGGGATGGTGTCAAAGTTACGAAACTGTGAGTTTTCGTCGATGGGCGTGGCCATGGCCTGGCGGTGAACTTTGATGTTTCGCCGTGATGATAAACGTTGCTGTAACTTGACTCCACGTGGGAATATCTTGCCAAAACTTGACACATATGATGACAGTCCAGCCCTGAACACATCTACAGAGGAATTTTGAATCACCGCCATAGCGCCACCTACTGGCACCAGAAAGCTACTTTATACATTCTTTGATATCCCGCTTCTAGCAGGTTAATCAAACCCACCTCAAACTTGCTGGTCTAAGTCCTTACACCTTGATGATGCTTAAAAATGAAGCTTTTGAGTTTTCATCAAACGCTGTCACCGTGGTGCCGCCTTGTTCGCCATCGAACACGATGTTGTTTTGAAGGGACAAGGGATGCTTGAAAACTCACCAAACGTGGCATACACATCAGAGGTCACAAGTCCTGTTGTCTGATGTGAGTTTTGTGCTTGGATGCACCAAGATGGCTCAACAGCGCCCCCTAGAACATTTCAATTAAGCAGCCCCCAAAGCTGCTTTGACCTGCATGTATAAAATTTGGTAGGCACCTGTAACACTCTATTACTTCCAAAAAAGCCTCTTGGAACCATGCTCCAAACCCAACAGGAAGTCCGCCATTTTGAATTGACTTGTGCCACTTTTGTGCATTTTTGCCCATTTCCAGGGCTTGTAAATTAACAAACTTGTCCTACAGATTTGATCAGATTGGCTCCAAACTTGGTGTATGTAAGCGTGACTATGTTGTGACCAAAAGTTGTCACAGGATTTGCCCAATGTTGAATGGCGCGCCTGCTGCTGAGCGTTGAATCTTGAGGTCTCGCCATGAAAAACAAAATTGCTGTAGATCTGGCATAAATGGTCCAAACTCCACCAAACTTCACATGATTCATATTAGTCCCGCCCTGAACACATTTTCATTACCATATTGCCTGATAATCATAGCGCCACCTAGTGTCGAAAGGAAATACTTCTTATCAGACACTTATCTTTGGATTAACCTGAAATTTCAATGCTGTGGTCTATATTTGATGTTCACAAACATGACGTATCATTAGTGTCTACGTGTGCTGCAGAGGGTTTAATTTTGAGGTCTCGCCATGAAACAGGAAATTGCTATAAATTTGGAGTAAATGGTCCGTTGTCCACCAAACTTGACATGATTCATATTTGTCCATCCCTGAACACATTTATATGACAATGTTCTGTGATAGTCATAGCGCCACCTAGTGGTGAAAGGAAGTACTTCTTACCAGACACTTATCTTTGGATTTACCTGAAATTTCAGTGCTGTGGTGTGTATTTGATGTACACAAACATGACATATCATTAGTGTCTATGCGTGCTGCAGAGGGTTTCATTTTGAGGTCTCGCCATGAAACAGGAAATTGCTATATTGTTGCCATAAATGTTCTGATCTCCATCAAACTTCAGATGATTCCTATTAGTTCTGCCCTGAAAACATTTATATGGCCATATTTCCTGATACTCATAGTGCTACCTAGTGGTGACAGGAAGTAGGTCTCAAACACTTATCTTGATTTATCTGAAAGTTAAATGCTGTGGTGCATATTTGAGTACAAAAACATGATGTATAATTACTGCGCTGTCCAACTCCCTCTAGTGGAATTAACTGACACGTCAGAAGACGTCCTGCCAGCCCCCCTGAGTTGCGTGAAGGTGCGAGGGCCCGTTCATCGCTGCTTGCAGCTTTAATTATTATTATTACTATTCTGCGCATATAATCCCCAATTTGGCCCCTTTCCCAAATTCAAAAACTCACCAAATATGGCACACGCGTTAGGTCTGGCGAAAAATTTTATAATTTATTGTCATCCTGAATTTCCACCACTAGGTGGCGCTATAATCAAGGACAGTGCGTTTTGGCTCATAACTCCGATATACTTTGTTGCACATTCAAAAACCTTATATCTACGCGTTCAGTGAATTGTGCTGAATTTTGTTATATAGGCCACACCCATTTCTGCCTGCGTGTTTTTTTTTCCCGCAAATTCTCAAAATGTCGCAAACCTACTTTTTTGAACTCCTCCCAGGCAATTTCACTGAACTTTGCACACAGCATCTGTGGACCCTCTCGACAAAAAGTTATTAAAAGAATTTTGATATTCCAAACAATATACACGTCATTAAATAACAACTTCCTTCAGACTTTATTGTAAACAGGAAGTGCTGCATATCTTCACATTGGTGTATCCGAATGACATGAAACTCAATTTTCTACTTCCCCATGAGCCCCTGAGGCTCTGTGCAAAATTTCAGGCGATGACCACCAGATAGCGCTCTTTAAATTGAAGTATTTTATATCTCAACATCGGTTGGGCGGATTAACATGAAACTTGGTAAAATTATTGTCGCCCTCCTGAGGATATCTGACAATGGACTTACCAATCCACCACTAGGTGGCACTGTGGTGGCCCTCTAATTTAATATTTGGCACTGTGCCAACACCATAACACTCATGGAAATAAAATTGATAAGGGTGGTATAGACTGGCCCCTGTAACTCACACATGAAAAATGACCAGCAGGTGGCGCTATTTTCAATGCAAAAGCGTTTTTGGCTCATAACTCCCACATAATATGTCGCAGATTGTTAAACCTTCTATTTACGTGTTCTCTGAATTCCGCTGAATTGTGTGGTGTAAGCCACGCCCACTTTTGCGGTAACTTTCCGTTCGCTAAATCGCAACAAATGAGAAACCTACTTTTTTTAACTCCTCCTGGGCAATTTGACTGATTTGCACCAAACTTTGCATGAAGCATCTGTGGACCCTTCTGGAAAAAAACTTATTAAAAGAATTTTGATCGTCCAAAAAACGGCCAAAATATAAAACAACAAATTCCTGCACATTGTTTTCAAAACAGACAATCTTTCATATCTTGAGCAAATACAGTCCGATTACCACAGTACTTTTGCTGATTGTGTTCCATGGCCCGATGAGAGTTTGTGCAAAATTCGGTGCAAATCAGCCAATAGGGGGTGCTCTGGTGGCAGTCTAATTAGTTTGAATGGAAGTAAATTGGAAAATCTTCAAATCCTCTTCAAAACTCATCGACTTTCAACCTCTTCTTTAGGGATGCACCGAAATGAAAATTTGTGGCCGAAGCCGAAGCCAAATATTATTGAACGCTTGGCCGAATACCGAGTACTGAATATCACTGTTTAGTTTTTCATTAGTTTTTGCAGATGAACCCCCTCCAGATTAGTGTTGTCACGGTACCAAAATTGGGACCCACTGTGCGATACCAATGAAAATATCATGGTTCTGAGTAGTATCACGATAGCACAACGAAAATGAGGCAGATGTGCCTTTTGTCATTTATGAAAAGATAAATCACTTTTCTATAATACATCAATGATATTTCAATGGAATAAATTACTTATTGACTTATTCATACTTCAAAAACAGCATCAATAAGTGATTAACATAGGGGGGATCAAAATAAAATAAATAAATAAAATAAAAATCAACCAGCCACCCTCCTCCCCTGACAGTCCCTTCATAAGTAATGAACAGTCCCTAAAGTGCGGTGAGGTTTGTGGGCCATTACTGTCAGAAAAAGAGAAATGTGAAAGGTTCGTTTCTCCTCTGACACATCACATACCTGTGTTAGGCTGGCTCGGCTGTTCATGTACTTCTGGGCAGTCATGACACCAAGAAGAGGATATTATTGGAAGCGACTTCTCCGTTGCCCGGTAAGCCGATGGCCGCCGTATTTGACAGGAATACATTAACGTTACTGTCTGTGTCTGTGACCCCTGTTCAACCCACAATCGGTGGAATTCGCCTTTCGTTTCTGCTGCTGGTTGAAATCTGTAAGCTGCTCGCACAGCATGCTGAATGATTTAAGCCTATTTTGCTCACTCAAAACTATTTTTAGTCGCAAATGCGAGTGCCGTGACGGATGGATCGCCACACTACCGACATTTTATTCCGCCCGTCACAGCACGCTGTTTGATTGTGTTATTAAAACATGCGACTATTTGGCCTTGCTTTTAACTTATTCCACCGAATACCGAATGTGTGTTTTTTTTGCAATATTCGGCCAAATATATTTGGTTACCGAATGTTCGGTGCATCCCTACTCTTCTTGTCCCTCATACTTTGAGCTAGAGACACCATGTCAACTTTTAAAGAGTCAGAAGACCTTGAACTATTGGGCATGTATTCAGCTTCTATTTTTTGGAAAAATACATACGTGGGTTGGGTGCCTACCTGTATACTGGAAATGTAAGTAAGAGATAACGTTTATTTTTTTATTTATAACAGCTGACAAGACATCTAGGTGCACGCTCCCTGACGGCAGCGTGCCCCGACGCACGTGGACTGCGAGGGCCCGTTCATCGCTGCTTGCAGCTTTAATTTTCATTTTGTTTTTCTTCTGGCTCGCCAGAGTCACAAAGTAGGCCTCTTGCCGTCTTTAGGTAAAGTCGACGTTCCTCCTCCCCTTGTTTGACCAGGGTGAGGTATCTTTGTAACAGAGCGTTATATTTTTTTAATTTTTTCATAAGGATTAAGCCCCCATTCGTTTAATATATCCCTCATTTTTGCATCTAAATCATTTTCAGCCGTACGTCTCATGGCGTGAGATTCACCGTTGTTGTTGTTGTTGTTGCCCAAAGTCTGACTCATACAGCTCAGCTGTTGAGTTTTCTGATTAGCGCCTATTAATTAGTCCTCCTAGAAGCTGTCCAAAGATGGGCACAACCGCCAAAAGCAGAGGCAATAGAAACCCTCCGGACTGAGTCATCAGAGCTCGGTGCTTGGTTTTTAGGCTGGCTTTTTTATTTGCCAGCAATTTGATACTTTTCTTTTGCCTTTTGAGTTTTTGATATTGAGCCCTGGTCAGGGGAATGTTTCCTTTTAAAACATTTAAAGAGAGTTCGCACAAAGACTGAAGAAAGTCGGAAGTGCCGTGGTTAAGAATATCTTTACGCCTCTGAGGCGTGGCATGACACAAAGCACGCAGTAAAGGAGCATTCCTTTTTAAATGCGCAGACATGACGACGACGGCGATGATGATGATGATTCAGGAAGACCGTGATTTAGGTAGATAGACGACGGGCCACTGCTCCAGTAACAACCCCGATCTCAGTCTGTATTGTTCTGGGCAATTTGGGGTGAGATCTACGATTAAATAACCGTGAGCGTCTTTGGTGGCATCTTCAAAGCTTTCTGAAAAAAAAGTTTTTCTCAAAGGAAAAATTTGCTGAGCCAGTATATTTATCTGTAACCTATCTCTGGGGTTTTTAAACAAGATCAGGTAATTACTGTTTAAGCTGATGGTCCGACTGTGTTTGCCCTGATGAAAAACATTTTGCATCAACATCATGATGCTCATGTTTCTGTGGTGTCTGTATTGTGTAAAAATCTTGACTACTTTGGGATGGTCGGGGGCCTGAAAAATGACGTAGTCCAGGATAATCAAGTGATTTTGACCGGGGGGAAACAGGTTCTCATCATCAAAAGAATCAGGCAGGCCTTCAACAAATTTAATCTTTTTATTCATATTTTGCAGTTCACAGTACATAGGCTGGAACGAAGTATATATCCATACAATATTTTCAGGCACCTGAGACAAAACATCTTGACAGTTCCAATACACTTTTTACAAAAAAAGTTTTTCCACAACCGCTGGGTCCCACAATCTGACATGAGAAAGGCAGTCGCAGTCTATCAATCGGCCGGTGGTCTGCAGAAAACATTTCAATAGCCAAATGGCAACATTTCACCTGTGGAAAGCAGCTGTCTCTTGTAAAAATACCATATGAAACCTTTTTAAAAATGACGAGTTTTTAAGCAGAAACCCGTTTTTATCCCTCTTTATACCATGTTGAAGAGTCTCAATAAACCCCTCCTCCTCCCTCTCCCTTGTACGGTGGTTTTGCAGGTAACCTTATACCAGGTCTTTGACGCTGTCAAAATAGATTTTTTCACAACATTCGTGCGTCTGAGTAATGCCCTTCACCCGCAGCACGGCTCGTTTGTTTTTTCTGTCTTTTGTGACATAAATTAGAGAGTCGGTGTCGACGTACAGTACCCGATTTTGCAACTGATGCAAACAGTCGTATAACTTTAGATGGCCATAGGCTGTGGTGAACGCCGCAATAAACACGTTATCCGTCTTGTTGGGGGGTGCGATATACCGATCACCGTGACACCACTGAATCAGAGCTATGGTCTCGTTTAGGAAGCAAAAGTATTTGACTTTGTGTTTTTCTGAAAACATGTAACTGAAAAACTCCTCCGGTTCCCTGACAAGCACGTTCTGGTTCAGGTTACTTCTCTGGGCAAACTTTCCCCATAAGCTATTTAGACAAAGCTTAGCCACCTGTCTTTTAGCCGGGTTTGGTTGAATTTTGTCCGCGTCCAGCAAAATGCCCTGATTTGCCCCGTAGTCCGCAATGTACTTTTCTCTACTCTCCTGATCCGAGACCTCGGCAGGGTAGCCCAAGGCCTCCTGTTTACCCTTGAGAAAAGTGTGCGTGTACTCTACAAATACGTCATCGCTGCAACTATGCAACTAAAAGGTAGTAAATGGAATTTACCAAAATTAAGGCCATTAAAAAGTATTAAAAGGTAATAAATGTCATCTGAGGAGGTATTAAATTTTCAAACCACGATCCAACTATGAGTTTTTTTTTCCATTTGTGTTAAGTGCAGGCTAAAAATCCTAAAAATCCTGTGATTTTATTTATTGTATAAATTATATGTGCGAGTAGGACCTGAGTGATATCAAGGATGTGACGTCAGTCAGTGTCAGGAAAAAAACCAAAACAAACAATTCGCACCTCAGTCAGTCTACAGTATGCTCCGTTGCGGATTGCTGCCAAAACAGTCATCATGGGGAAATGTAAGTTTTCGGACCTCTGGTTAGAGGACGCGAGATTCAAAGACTGGCTCAGGCCAGTAGTTGGTAACAGCCGAGAGGCTTATTGTCATGTCTGTAAAAAGACAATAAATATCACCTGGATGGGGGTGAATGCTGTCAGGTCCCACATGGAGTCCAATGGCCACCAATCAAGAATGCACCGACGTAGTGAGCAATTGCCAATTTCCATGTTTTGCAGTAGCGTGATGGCTACATCACCGCAAACCTCCACCGCTCCCCCGCAAGCCACTGCAAGCGGTAGCACCGTGAGTAGACCTACGACGACAGACATAACTCTATGCCCCACTTCAGTGTTGTGAGCTAAGGTGCTGTGGTGCCTGGGAACAGCAACGAAACACTACTCATACAGCTCCAATGAGGGGATAGGAGAGCTCTTCAGGAACATGTTTACGGATTCAGAGATAACAAAAAACTTTGCGTGCGGCAAGGACAAGACGAGCTACATCATCAAGTTTGGTTTAGCCCCATACTTTAAGAAGAAACTCATTTCAAGTGTAAACAAAGCTGGACCGTTCGTCCTCATGTTTGACAAAAGTCTTAATACATGTTTAAAAAATAAACAGATGGACATACACGTTCAGTATTTGGAGGATGGCTGTGTGACATCAAGGTATTTTGGTTCCAAATTCCTGGGACAGAGGACCTGTTGTAGCACATCAAAGTAAGTATATTTTCTTATAACTATTAATTATGCTGTTGAGCGCGTGTGCCATATTTATCCCCGTATTGATTAAAACCAGACGCGGCCCGTCACACGGGCACTGAAGCCCAGACTTGATGGGGCCCGAAGAACAGACAAGCAGCCCACTCGAGCAGAAAGACAGTAAAGGGACTGTGTGTGTGTGTGTGTGTGTGTGTGTGTGTGTGTGTGCGTGTGTGCGTGAGAGAGAGAGAGAGAGAGAGACAACAGTAAACTCCCTCACCCCCATTCATTCAAAGGAAATTTATTAGTTGTTGGTTTAAGCATTGATGAGGTAATCGCTGTTAGTATGTTATTTTCTTTTCAGTGATGTTCCTCGTTACATGTTTATTGCTGTATTTATGAAAAAACATCAACCAATATTGCATATACATCCATAATTCTTATAATGGCTAATTAAAGAATACTTATTTTTACACTGACATATTCTTAATTAGAAGTGTTACTCAAAAAAAACCTAATTTGAATTTTATTGGAATACAAATACGAATACTTTTTATTTATTTTTATAGGACTCAGTAAGACCTCTGTGTTTTTAGTACCTTGATGCAGAGTTAGAGCTGTAGAGGACGCTCACACACACACACACACACACACACACACGGATAACCTTACACGTGGAGTCAGTAATAGGAAAACATACTTTTTGTTAGAAAATTGTGTTACTCTGTTAATATTTTGGTGTTTGATTGCAGTTGTTGTACAATTTTATCAAATTGATGGTTAGTTATTGTGTTGCTTGGCAACAGTTAGGTATTCCACATATGCAGAGGTTATGACCTATATGTCAGTTGAGATTAATAGCATGTTTGTCACAGCAGTGTGAATGGTCCGTCCTATGACAAAGGTTCAGACATCCTGGAGACACTGTCAGGATTAAATCAAAGGCTACAGATTTTAGCTTTACATCCAATAAGGGGTGATTATTTTCTCAAAGGTCATGTTTCCTCATTAGTGTCAGATATTGGAACTGTTAAGCTGGCAGCTAAGGAAGCTCTTCATAACCCTCTAGTTTCTCCTTTCCTCGTCTCCTCATCCACATAACAATGAAATAACTTTTTGTCTTGGGTTAGGGTTAAATAACAAATAATTGTGTATAGGTCAGTGTTTTTATTTAGGCAAAAAAGTAACAAAGTATCTAGTAACTGTAATAATAGGTACTTGATTTGAATTGTAAGCATTGCACTTACTCACTCAGAAAGTTAAGTAAGAAAATGACAGTAATCCGTCACTTTATAATTAGTTACCCCCAACACTGAAGTTCGAAAGGTTGCCACCACAGTTGCAGCTTGAAGTCGTGTTGGTATTAAAAAATATTGTGACGGGATTAAAAAAGGTATTAAAAAGTATTAAATTCAACTTAATAATTTCTGTATAAACCCTGCAGAAACTCCCAAGCCATTTTCACACCTTGGACGTCGGTGTAACCGTCTACAAAGTAGCGACTAATCTGTTTTTCACCCGCGTTCAACGCGTGCTGAATAAAGACGCCCTCGGTATGCACCACCCACTCTAACCATTGAACGCCGACGTTTGAGTAGGTTTTGCGACGTCTTCAATAGTCGTCTGGAGAAGGAATGGCCAGGGTGTTGGGACGTAGGAAATTTGTGCGAAACACTTTCATGCAGGCCGAAGCGATGGTGGCGCAACTGAAAGGGTCTACGCCCGTTTCATCGATGTAACCTTTTCTGAAAATGTCGCAGGCTCGCGCGAGAATATCCACGTCATTTTGACAGTAGCGGACAGCTTCTTTCTCAAAATTGAACGTGTCGTGATGCACCGTCTCGTACTACGCTTCAAATTCTCTCTTGCCCTCTTGACTCATTTGTTTGACGCCGTAGGCCTCTGGCTTGGGATAGGGGCCTACGTACTTTAAATGATTCTGGGAGCTAAATCGATGGGGGAAAAAACCCTTGTTTTTATCGGGAAAACCTAGGGCTTTGAGCAGAGCCGACAGACGGCTCGTCAAGAAACTGAGACTATCGATGTATCTGTGTTTGTAATCGGCGTCGGTGAAACATACGACTTTGCTTCCCTGCATTATGAGTGCCTCAGGCTTCAGGTTCAGAGACAGCATGGCGTTGAGCACCATGTATCCGTCAAATCCTCTAGCGTCGTGAGCGATAAAGACGGATTTTCTGTACATGGGTCGTCTGAAATGCATAATAAACTGTTTGGCACAATCTACGCCCTGAGTATTCCACCTTTTGCCGTCGAGGGTTTTTGTACACACCAGAAAAGGGACGTGCGCTCCCGACAAGTCTACGTATGTCTCAAAATCGTAGAAAATCAATTTCTCTGTATTTTTTGCCTTGACGGGTAAATGCTGTATGTAACACAGGTGCTCCTCGCTCTCGTCTTTTTCTACGGTTACTCCGCCGATTTTACATTTAACTTTTGGACACGCGTGTTGTTTACCATTACCGTTCATAGCGATGTAGTATAGCATGTCACATTTTTTGCATCTTTTAATCAGCTTGCAATTACTGACGTATTTTTTAGCCACAAGCCTCTTTACAGGCTCTTTGTGTTTGGCAAAACATGACATGGAACGGCATGTTCTGTTACAGTCGACGCAAACTACGGGTTGGAGCTCTCGCTCGGTACAGGAGGGGTCCGAGCAAACAGGGCAATGACCCTCGCAATAGTGACACACGACGGAGGTGTACCCCGTATAGCAATACTCGCACACGTACGGCGAGCCTAAGAAGGATTTCAGGCTCGTTATGCCGTAGTAGTGTTTTTCAAACAGAATCATAAACACCGTCTTTTGTCTTCTTGGTGAATTGGTCGCAAATTTAGAGAGCGTTCGAGTGTTGTTGGTTCTGTAGAACACTACAGTTTTGCAGTTTGAGACTTTTTCAAATTTCGCTATATCGCCGAATGTTACCGCAGTCTGATCGTTCAAACCCGCCTTACATTGAAAGTCTCTGCCGAGCGCAAATGCTTCGCTATCGACGATATCGGGGTAAAGCAGGTGAGCCAAATTAATCGCAAAACAAAGTTGGTTGTCATGGCCGTTGATTACGACCCGCAGAGACCGTCGCTTTTTTTTAATAATCTCGCTGTCTAAGGTATTACACAAGAGTCTTCTTCGACCGCCTCCTCGGGGGTTTTTGACGAGTTGGATGGTGAATACCAAATTACCGTCGGTTTTAACAGCCGTGTTAGATTGCACAATTCGGTTTAGGAAAGACTGTAAGTGAGTTAAATCAAACTCCTCTCCGCTCACGACGGAGGACACGCCGTGAGGCAGAGTATCACCTCTCAACTTGAGCTGCACCACATCTTGTCGTTCGACTTGTGAAATAACGTTTGTCACTGCTTGCGCCCTGATATAAAATTGTCAAATTCACCAAAATCAGCTGTACCTTGATGTAGTTCTGTAATGTTGATGTTGAGCGGATGGCTAGATTCAACGCTGTTAAATCTTGGTCGCGTCACCACCCTCGAAGAGGGTGAACTGTGAGGCAAATTTTCTCGCTGCGTTGTATTTTGATGTTCTAAATTTTCAGAACGACCGTCCTCTACATTACCCCCTCGCTGTTGATTTTGACGGTCGGACGTTGCGCGTTGGACTTTTTCTAAATGATTTATAGCGTGGTCTATGGCGTTAAAGATGCTCGTTTGATTTTGGGCACTTTGGTTATTATCAAGTCGGGTCTCGGTTTGCAAATGCGTGTCGTTTGAGGTCGAGGGTTTGGCGGGTATTTGATTTCACAAATCTTGACATTGGCTTATTGTATTTAAAACAGCTTGTGTATGATTAAGTTCGGCGATAGCAAAATCAATATCTGAGAATGGGTCAGGGATAAAAGAACTGACGGGGCTTTGTTCTCCGATTAGAGAGTCATACTGCGGGGGTACGCTGTTTGAAGAGGACAAGGGTATTTGATTTAACAAGTCTTGACATTAATTTATGGTGTTTAAAATTCTTTGAGAATGATCAAGATCTGCGATAGCCTTATTGATGTCTGTGAGTGGGTCAGTGATTTCTACATCTTGTTGTGCCTCACATAAAGACTGAGCGGGTTCCTGAGTTTCATTTAATACATTCTGGTTTAATTCTTGTATCATCACATCAAGTACTGAGGGACAGCATTTGCTTTCATCCATGGTTACAGAAAATAAAAAACAAAATTTAAAAAAACCAAACAACAACAACAACCCAAACTTACACTCAAACACCAAGGCCTAGCACAGAGAGGATCTCGCTCAAGTCCCTCTGCACATTAGCAAACGAGAAGATGTATTTTCTTCTTTCTCACTCTGACAGGTCATGCATTTGTAACTATGTGTACATTTTCTGGGTCTTTTTGCTGAAAAAAAAGAGAGAGAGGATTATTCATTATTTTATTCAAATTGTATGCTAAATTAAATAACAAGTAATAAATATGAAATATACGTTTGTTGGTTAGATATACAGTACAGGCCAAAAGTTTGGACACACCTTCTCATTCAATGCGTTTTCTTTATTTTCATGACTATTTACATTGTAGATTCTCACTGAAGGCATCAAAACTATGAATGAACACATGTGGAGTTATGTACTTAACAAAAAAAGGTGAAATAACTGAAAACATGTTTTATATTCTAGTTTCTTCAAAATAGCCACCCTTTGCTCTGATTACTGCTTTGCACACTCTTGGCATTCTCTCCATGAGCTTCAAGAGGTAGTCACCTGAAATGGTTTCCACTTCACAGGTGTGCCTTATCAGGGTTAATTAGTGGAATTTCTTGCTTTATCAATGGGGTTGGGACCATCAGTTGTGTTGTGCAGAAGTCAGGTTAATACACAGCCGACAGCCCTATTGGACAACTGTTAAAATTCATATTATGGCAAGAACCAATCAGCTAACTAAAGAAAAACGAGTGGCCATCATTACTTTAAGAAATGAAGGTCAGTCAGTCCGGAAAATTGCAAAAACTTTAAATGTGTCCCCAAGTGGAGTCGCAAAAACCATCAAGCGCTACAACGAAACTGGCACACATGAGGACCGACCCAGGAAAGGAAGACCAAGAGTCACCTCTGCTTCTGAGGATAAGTTCATCTGAGTCACCAGCCTCAGAAATCGCAAGTTAACAGCAGCTCAGATCAGAGACCAGATGAATGCCATACAGAGTTCTAGCAGCAGACCCATCTCTAGAACAACTGTTAAGAGGAGACTGCGCGAATCAGGCCTTCATGGTCAAATAGCTGCTAGGAAACCACTGCTAAGGAGAGGCAACAAGCAGAAGAGATTTGTTTGGGCCAAGCACAAGGAATGGACATTAGACCAGTGGAAATCTGTGCTTTGGTCTGATGAGTCCAAATTTGAGATCTTTGGTTCCAACCGCCGTGTCTTTGTGAGACGCAGAAAAGGTGAACGGATGGATTCCACATGCCTGGTTCCCACTGTGAAGCATGGAGGAGGAGGTGTGATGGTGTGGGGGTGTTTTGCTGGTGACACTGTTGGGGATTTATTCAAAATTGAAGGCACACTGAACCAGCATGGCTACCACAGCATCCTGCAGCGACATGCCATCCCATCCGGTTTGCGTTTAGTTGGACGATCATTTATTTTTCAACAGGACAATGACCCCAAACACACCTCCAGGCTGTGTAAGGGCTATTTGACCAAGAAGGAGAGTGGTGGAGTGCTGCGGCAGATGACCTGGCCTCCACAGTCACCGGACCTGAACCCAATCGAGATGGTTTGGGGTGAGCTGGACCGCAGAGTGAAGGCAAAGGGGCCAACAAGTGCTAAACACCTCTGGGAACTCCTTCAAGACTGTTGGGAAACCATTTCAGATGACTACCTCTTGAAGCTCATCGAGAGAATGCCAAGAGTGTGCAAAGCAGTAATCAGAGCAAAGGGTGGCTATTTTGAAGAAACTAGAATATAAAACATGTTTTCAGTTATTTCACCTTTTTTTGTTAAGTACATAACTCCACATGTGTTCATTCATAGATTTGATGCCTTCAGTGAGAATCTACAATGTAAATAGTCATGATAATAAAGAAAACGCATTGAATGAGAAGGTGTGTCCAAACTTTTGGCCTGTACTGTATATCACATATCTATGTCACTTTCTTGTTCCTCGCATAAAGATTGAGTGGGTTCCTGAGTTTCATTTAATACATTCTGGTTTAATTCATGTATCATCAAGTATTGAGGGACGGTGGTTGCTTTCATCCATGGTTACAGAAAACAAAAATAAAAATAAAAATAAAAAACAAAACTTACACTCAAACACCAAGGCCCATCACAAAGAGGATTTCGCTCAAGGTCCTTAGCATAGTACCAACGAGAAGATATATTTCTTCTTTCTCCCTCTGACAGGTTGCACATTTGAAACTACGCAGACTTTTTCTGGGGCTTTGTGCTGAAAAAGAGAGAGGGAGAGAGAGAGAGATAAGATACACCTTTATTGACCCCATAATTGAGAAATTTCGGTGTTACTGCAGTGAAGGGGAGAATCGGATTAAAGATTTCCAAATTTAAACTTAAAAAACTAGGCATGCCAAATAAGTACAAAGTACAAGAAACGGCGATAAATAACAACAACAACAATAATAATGATAATAATAATAATAATAATAATGAGAAGTGGTGAATGAAAATGAGCTGTGGATAAAAGGGAGCGCATCTAGTGCAAAGTGATCATTTTAAAAGTCATTATTTTATTCAAACTGTATTCTTAACCCTATGGGCCCTAGGCGTTTTTGGGGTATTTTTACTGCCTTTAATTTTAAGCTCCTATCACAGTCATTATAAGGGCTACATAAACATGCTATATCTTGTTTTTTTCAGGACAATGTGGGCTATCCAGATTTCGATGCCATTCTCTGTGTCTGTCCATTCCATGTCTTTCTATGTGCCTGTATTTTATATTAATTTTTATATCAATGAAAAAAATTATTTTTCATTATTGCAACGGTCGCGGAGAAAATCAGTAGAGAATAACAGGTGTGAATTTGGACGCACTATGCATCGTTTGGGCCCATAGGATTAATTAAATAAAAACAAGTAATAATTATGAAATATACGTTTGTTGGTTAGGGGGAACGTTTATGAGCCAACATGTGTTTCACGTCGGACCTATATCGATAATGGTCCAACTTCATGTTTGTAGCATTGCAGCGTGAAGCCGACACAGATCCTGCGTTTTTATTTTTTTTAAAAAGAAAATAAAAGGTTTTTTGACTCACCGGTTTTACAAGCGCTGTGAGAAACACTCAGTCGACCGTTGCTGTTGCTGCTGCTGCTGCTGCTGGTGCTGCTGCTGCTGCTGGTGCTGGGCGTCCGCCGCCTCTTCCTCCCAAGTCCAGAAGAATGTAGCATTTGTACAGGAGGACGTGTACCGTTCTTCGCATGCTCCAGAGCGGTCTGAGACAATGGTTGGACCGGGTCAACTCTTTTAACCACGTCGGCTGGTGAGGGAATCAGCGCCAGAGCAGAGTGCTAAAAACACACAAAAACAACGGAATATATTGTGTATTATGCGTAAATGTGTATGAGATGTGCGTTAACAACATCAACAACACCAAACAAGACTTACAGTCGGACAAGTTGTTATACTCTGGGCTCATGAGATAACCTTCGTCCGTTAGATTGATGATGCCTGTAAATAGAAAATAATAATAAATTAACGGATCGCTGTAAAACTTAAAGGACAAGAAAATGGATTAAAAAATAGATGGTAAAAGTTTTCTTACCAAAGTCCATGATAGGTCTTGGTGTTCTTGTAAATGTGCTCTTTGGTGTGAGTAACTAAAGAATGGTGGAAAAAGCTGTATTTAAAGAAAAACGTACGAATGGTAACCTATGCTTTATTGATCACCTTGTTTGTAGTATGTGCTTAAAAGCTCACTCCATATGGTCACCCCGTATGCTCCACATCTGCTAAGGTGATTTAGAGAAACTGACGCAAAGTGAATTGTGTGTGTGTGTGTGTGTGTGCGTATGTGTGTGTGTGTGTGGAGGTGATTTGTTGGGTGAGAATCGCTTGCACTTTTCACACTTTGTACTTTTCGTTAGAACTCATTTTTTCACCCTCTGTAACTAATATAATTAACGTGTTTTTTACATGTCACAAACAAAAAGAGTTTAAATAAACTGAATATTTAATTGCTGTGTGTGTGTTTGAGAGAAAGAGAAGGGAAACAAGAAGATGGTGAGGATTTATTTTAACTACCTCACCCTATCGTGATATTGTGAAGCATGTCTGGCACGTCTCCTTTTCCCCCTCCCTACATCCTGGTTCCCACAACATTCACCCCGGTGTGTTACTGGGAAAATTCTTCATTCACAAATGCAGATATTTTAAGACTCATTGGAGGAATGAGCTAAAACTCTCAAGTCCCTCAGTCTTGTTAAAGAAAAGAAAGCCCTTACATTATTTTCTTTATTAGAAACATCTAAGTTAATATGAGAAGGCCCCTGTGATTTATTTTTTATTTTATTGTATTTGTTTGTTTGTTTGTTTGTTTTATTTTATTTTATATTATGTTTGTATTATAATTAGGTTCATGATGTATGTTTTGCATTTCATATTGAACTTGCGCAACCCCAAAGCCTCCGTAGCGCAAGGCTAACAACACATGCTGACGGATCTCAACAGACACACGGTCGGGGTATGTCAAAGGTCACCATCCATCATCTTTAAATTTGACAGAAGCTGTATTATACATTCTCTTCAATGTGAAGCCAATTTGAGATACTTACTATACTAGTAGGTAGTGTGATGATCCTCTCTGCCCTGCCTGCCTTGTTGTGTTCTCCCTTGCAGGTAGCAGTGGGCGTGGCCTAGGGTAATCAGGAAAGTGGCAGCATCTGAGCTAAGTGAGCCTTTAAAAGCTCTGGCTGCTCACTGCTCTTTCTCTCCCTTCCTTTCAGCAGACATCCACTGAGCATCATTGGTTTTGGTTTGCACCTTCAACACCTCCACAACCCGCCTGACACTCACCCATGCATGGCTTTCATGACTGACTTTGCTGATCTACACACTCATTGATTATTCAAGTTAATTTTGGTTTGATAAATTCGGCTTGTTTTAAGTAAATCTTTTGTGTGGACTCCCTTCTTGTCACATACTCTGAGCCAGTTTGTGACAGTAGATTATTGTATAATACTGCATTATATCACATAAGCAGAATATACATATTTTTATTTTAAAAATCCCAAGTAAGTAGAAGTGTCAAAGTTATGTCAAAGTTATTTTAATGCTTTGAATGGGTCACTTTGATTCTGGAGGTGTGGTTGCAGTATTTGTGCAGGGTTCGTGTCGCCTGTAGTGGTGGAGCCCAATGTGATATGTTTTCATGGGGCCCAAAATCCCCGGCGGCACCTGCCACAGTTGATCGTATTGTCGTTTTTTGAGCAAGAGACTCTGACACAACGTTCACTTCAGAAACCACCAGTGAAAGTGCAGAGGGGGGTTAATGCATTTAGCAATGCTACAACTGCTGCTGACTGAGCAGCTACATGCAAGCACAAACAAGCCCCAAAAATATTCAGAGAATTATCTCAAGTGCAACTCAATTTAAACAATATACGTAGTAGTGGGTCCGTGCTCTCTTTCAGTGAAGAGGCCCTTAGCCTGAAAAACACTGAAGACTCCTGGTCTATGCAAAACAAGACCTTCAAGACCCAGAGGAAACATACGTTTGTTTGTAGTATATGACAATTTGAAGGGATTAATATTCGTGGAATATACTGAAAATGCAATACACACACAGACAGACAGATTGTTAGATATTTATAATATCATTATCATTATTAATTTTAATATTATCAATGGTATCCACGGGATAACTAAATGGTATTTAGGGATATCTAAATATGGGTGCATCAGCAGCAGTGTTTAGTATTGTATTTTATAACATGTTACTCATCAAGTATTTAAAACTGGAGGAGCAGGACTTCATTTGCTATAAGAAAATGTGTCAATCATGAGGACTCGGGGAGAAAGTGGTTTGTCAGACCCTTAGGGGGCCACACTGACCCAAATACAAAATTGTCAACAGCAAACCTACACTGACCAACCAAAAGGGAACACTGGGGACACAAACACTTTGCAAAGACAGCATCAGTTAAAATACCTTAACTGAAAATCTATATTTTCAGTCTATTTCAGTGGGTCAAGGTTAGGGTATAGAGCCACAACAGTACACAAAATAAGCCTGATGCTTATGTGACCATTCAGGTTTATTGTAACTGTGTTAAAAAAAAAATGCAATGAACTGCTTATGCTCAGTGGCGCTGCCTATACAAAGGGCACACATCTCCAGTCAACAACAAATAAATAACATACCCACAATATACACTAACAGTCTACAAGCAACAATGTGCAGTACAGGGATGCTTTAATTGTTCAGCAACTGGACTGCCTGAGAAGAGAATCTATTACTGAGACAGGTGGTGGGCATGGCCGTAGCCAGCTATGAGGTCACCAAATTTCAAAAAGAAAAAAATAGAAGAAGCCCCAAACAGCATGATAAACATATAAACAAACTGAACAGCTTTTATTTTTGAAACAACATGTAGGAAGTTATCTGAGGTATCGGCAGAATGCGGAAAACTTGAATTCAGTGACAGGAAGATGACGATACTGCTAGCTGACAAACGAGGTAAGTGAATGACAGTTTTTTTTTTTTTTTTTTATTATTTTAGGGACGATCAAGCAGCCCACAGAATGGAAGCCCATTTCCGCCACTTGATGGAAAAAAAGTTCTAATAACTCAAAATAATGAGATACTAACTAAAAATAATGACTTACTAACTAAAAATAATGAGATACTAAGTCAAAATAATGACTTACTAACTAAAAATAATGAGATACTATCTCGAAATAATGAGATACTATGTCAAAATAATGACTCACTAAGTCAAATTACTGAGCTACTAAGTCAAAATAATAAGGTGAATGAGTACAGTTACAGCCTTCGACAATCCATACTCTTCCTCTCTCAGTCATGATGGATAACATCATTGAGGCATACTAACTCAAAACAATGAGGTAATAACTCATGTACATCGCATGTGCCACACACTACACTTTGATGTGATGTATGGGATATGTTTAGCTACTTAAAGCCTCAGTGTGTAAAATGGTGAGTAACAGTGACATCAGTGGTCAAATTCTAGATTGCAGGGCTCACTCGCGCTCACTCGCGCTCACTCGCTCACCCCTCCCGTCGGGTAAGTGACGGTGGCCTCATAGGGTAGATGGCAGAGATGGCATCATCCACAAGTTTTTCAAGTTTTTCAGGAGTAGGCCTATCTAGCGACGAGGTGAATATTTATTTAGGAATCTAAACCATGTTACGATATTGTAGCGACCCTGCAGTAAATGTTCTGTTATGATGTCAATGTTCTGTGAGTTAATGGCATGTTTGGAATTGAATGAGTATAGGTAGGGGTGCGGGGTGCGAGTGTGACGGGGATGACAGCTGTGTGAGTGTGGGTGCTGGTGAGTGTATGAGCGAGTTGGAGGAGAGAGCAGGAGTGCACAGTTGGAGTTACAGCTAAGTTCTTGTTTGTTGGTTGTTTTGGTGTAGTTACGGCCAACAGTACCTGTACTGTTCAGTAATAAACGGTGGTTTGCCGAATAACTGTGTCATCCTTTCCACACATCCTGGCGGAAGCTACAATATGTTATAGCTTACCAGTGAGATATAGGTTATCTGTGAGATATAACGTTATGTTAGGAGTGTTTTATCTCTAATTGTTTTGGTAACACGAGCAAACATTCAATCAATCAATCAATTTTATTTATAAAGCCCAATATCACAAATCACAGTTTGCCTCACAGGGCTTTACAGCATACGACATCCCTCTGTCCTTTGGACCCTCACAGCGGATAAGGAAAAACTCCCCAAAAAAAACTCCTTTAACGGGGGAAAAAAACGATAGAAACCTCAGGAAGAGCAACTGAGGAGGGATCCCTCTTCCAGGACGGACAGACGTGCAATAGATGTCGTACAGAACAGATCAGCATAATAAATTAACAGTAATCCACATGACACAATGTGTGTGTGAGAGAGAGAGAGAGAGAGAGAGAGAGAGAGAGAGAGAGAGAGAGAGAATGGGGGGGGGGGGGGTCCTCCGGCAGACTAGGCCTAAGTCAGCCTAACTAGGGGCTGGTACAAGGCAAGCCTGAGCCAGCCCTAACTATAAGCTAAGAGGAAAGTCTTAAGTCTTTAGTCTTAAATGTGGAGACGGTGTCTGCCTCCCAGACTGTAACAGGAAGATGATTCCACAGGAGAGGAGCCTGATAGCTGAAGGCTCTGGCTCCTGATCTACTTTTGGAGACTTTAGGGACCACAAGTAACCCTGCGTTCTCAGAGCGCAGTGTTCTGGTGGGATAATAAGGCACTATGAGCTCTCTAAGATATGACGGAGCTTGACCATTTAGAGCTTTATAAGTTAACAATAGGATTTTAAATTCAATTCTGGATTTTACAGGGAGCCAGTGCAGAAAAGCTAAAACAGGAGAAATATGATGTTGTGTCTTCCTTCCTGTTAGTACACGTGCCGCTGCATTCTGAATTAGCTGGAGAGTTTTTAAGGACTTACTAGAGCTACCTGATAATAGATAGTTACAGTAATCCAGCCTTGAGGTAACAAAAGCATGGACCAATTTTTCTGCATCTTTTCGGGTCAGGATAGGCCTAATTTTCGCAATATTACGCAGATGAAAAAATGCAGTCCGTGAGGTTTGTTTTAAATGAGAATTAAAAGACAAATCTTGATCAAATGTTACACCGAGGATTCTTACGGTAGTGCTAGAGGCCAGAGCAATGCCATCTAGAGAAACTATGTCATCAGATAAAGAGTCTCTGAGTTGTTTGGGGCCAAGAACAATAACTTCAGTTTTGTCTGAATTTAACATCAGGAAATTGGTGCTCATCCAGGTTTTTATGTCTTTAAGGCAATTATGAAGTTTAGTTAATTGATTACTTTCTTTTGGCTTCATAGATAAATACAACTGTGTATCATCCGCATAACAGTGGAAATTTACAGAGTGATTTCTAATGATGTTACCTAAAGGAAGCATATATAGAGTAAATAGGATTGGTCCAAGCACAGAACCTTGCAGAACTCCAAAACAAACTTTAGTACGTAAGGATGATTCATTATGAACATGAACAAACTGAAAACGATCAGATAAATCAGATTTAAACCAGCTTAGCGCAGAACCTTTTAGGCCAATTAAGTGTTCCAGTCTCTGTAGCAGAATTTGATGGTCAATTGTGTCAAACGCCGCACTAAGATCTAATAAAACAAGAACAGAGACGAGTCCTTTGTCTGAAACAATCAGAAGGTCATTTGTAATTTTAACTAGTGCTGTCTCAGTGCTATGATGCACTCTAAATCCTGACTGAAATTCCTCAAATAAATTATTATCATGGAGAAAATCACACAGCTGGTCTGCGACTACTTTCTCAAGGATCTTTGACAGAAAGGGAAGATTAGATATTGGTCTATAGTTAGCTAACACCTCTGGATCCAGGGTGGGCTTTTTTAGGAGAGGTTTAATTACAGCTACCTGAAAAGACTGTGGTACATAGCCTGTTAATAAGGATATATTGATCATATCTAATATATGAGTGTTAATTAAAGGTAAGACCTCCTTAAGTAGCCTAGTTGGGATGGGGTCTAAGAGACACGTTGATGATTTAGATGAAGAAATCACTGCGGTCAATTCTTGAAGAGAAATTGGGGAGAAGCAATCTAAATATATATTAGGTCTTACATCTGTGTTTGAGGTTAGATAGGTACTATCTGAGGACAGGAGGTCATGAATTTTGCTTCTAATAGTTAGAATTTTGTCATTAAAAAAGCTCATAAAATCATTACTGCTAAGGGCTAAAGGAATACAAGGCTCAATAGAGCTCTGACTCTCAGTCAGCCTGGCTACAGTGCTGAAAAGAAACCTGGGGTTGTTCTTGCTCTATTTCATATCAGGTCAACACGCCACCGTATGGGTCACTCTCTCCGAGGGTGAGCTGTTTCTCGAGACAATGTAGCAAATTAATCACATTAACACCTCCGCCCTGCGGGCGCAATCAGAGCCTATATATACAGCTGTGCAATCGCCTGTTCAGTCTCTTTTTCTCCTCCTGGAGCGCGTGAGTATGGTTTTCAGATTGAGACATGTTATGTGAAACTATTGATAGCGATACTTATATGCCTTCTTCCTTCAGGAACAGCTTGTTGCTGCAGTAAGGAAGAGTGCGCGGATCATCGTATCGTTTTTGGAGCTATATTTATTGTGTGGCGCTGCGGGGAGCCTCTTTTCCTGTGAGGGAAAACGCTACCTCACGTGGCTGAAATTGTTTGTTGCGGTCTTCGACCAGGTGGAGAGGGAGAGAGAGAGAGAGGGAGAGAGAGAGAGAGAGAGAGAGAGAGAGAGAGAGAGAGAATTGATTTTGATTTTTAACAGTACTTTATTTACAGTTGGTTTAAAAACAAACAAACAGTTATACAATCAAATATCAGTTGAGGAATGATGCAAATTCTAGTTCTCTCTCATTCACTCGGCACAGCAGCTCCTCATGAGCCCACTGCTGTTCAAACACATCAATGTTCTCTGTGATCCTGTGGAAACAAAACTCCAGCCTCAGTCTGGTCTTCACGTTGTGCCTCGACAGGATCACAGGGTCAAGGGTCGGCCCACCCTGCAGTTTGTCCCTACGAGTCAGGTAGATTGACATTTTTGCTTCACCAATTAAAAAATTTAGGAGTTGGCACTTTGCTTTTTCTGTTTTTTTAAAACCAACTCCACAAATAAAAACAGGGGCAGTAAACAGGACGCCAAATAGGCTAAAAACACAGGTTAAAACATTAAAAATCTCTGCCAATCTCCTGCACTCAGTAAAAACATGGAAGATGCTTTCGGTCAGCCCGCAGAATGGGCACTCCTTTAAAACACTGTGATTAAGAACAGATAAAAAGACATTAGTTGCAATGGCACCATGTAAGATCCTCCACTGGAGATCTCCAGTTCTCTTTTTCAGAGGAGGTTTGTACAAAGTTCTCCCACCCAGCCTCTCAGTCCACACACACTCTGCTCTGTCACACAGCTGTGTTCTGTGGATAGTTTTTACACAGCTTGTGTACAGAGTCTTTTTTTCAGCTTTTTGCAGGCTTAGTTTTTCCTCATCAGTGTGTTTCAGCAGGGGGCCGCTGAGCTCTGTGAACCCTGGGCACAGGTGGATCTCTGGGTACGGGTCTGTGGGGTCGGGCTCAGCTTCTCCCCTGCTGTGTTTGAGGAGAAGGATCTTCTCCCTCTCTGTCAGCCTCCTCTTCCAGAGCTCCAGACTCCTCTGCATCAGGCGGACAGAGCGCACCCCCAGCACCGAGCCCAGAGCCTGGCTGTCTGTCAGCGCCGGTCCTGCTGCATCTACCAGCTGGCTCAGGCAGATGAGTTTTGAGCTGCACAGCGCCCCCATCAGCCCAGGCACGGTGCTGCAGGACACATCCAGCCTGGCACCACAGACTAGAGGCTCCTTCAACAACCAGTACAGAGAGTCACATTTCTCACTTCTTTTGCCTTTAAACAGCACCCAGGATTTAAAAACACCCTGATAAAAAGGGAGGCAACCCACCTAACTTTAGGAATTTAAAATCAGTTAAAAACAGAGTAGCATCCAGCCCCAGGTTATTGACACGCCTCAATATGCAGCTGGCCACATCTCTCCACACCAGATCCTCAGGTCCAGTCAGATATCTCTGAATAAACTGGAGCCTGAAGGTGGCTGTTCTACTAGCCAGGTGGACCAGGCCCTGGCCCCCCTCATCCCTGGATAAAAACAGCACAGACTGTGGAACCCAATGCAATTTATTCCAGAAGAAATTGACCATCTTTGCTTGAATTTGAGCAATGAGACCTGGTGGAGGGTCCAGACAGGCTAACCGGTGCCATATAAGAGAGGCCACCAGGTTATTTAAGATCAGGACCCTCCCTCTAAAAGACATTTGTGTGTGGAGCCACCTCCACTTAGCTAGTTTACTGTCTATTTTTTCTGTAATGTCGCCAACAGCAAGGGCCTCGCTCTTCCTCCAGTTCACCCTCGCAGCCGATACAACAAAAAAAATTTTCGATTACAGACCTTAAAATACACACATCTTGTTGATCTTTGATAAAAACAACGACATCGTCAGCGTAGGCAGATAAAACAACGCTACTGTTAAAACCAGGTAAAACCAGGCCTCAAACAGATGATCTTATCTTTTGTAGAAGGGGTTCCAGGGAGAGTGCATAGAGCATCCCAGACAGGGCACAGCCCTGTCGGACACCTCTATGCACTCTAAAAGGAGCACACAGGCCACCATTAAACTTCAACACACTCTCAATGTCACTGTACAGCACCTTGATCTTGGCTATGAGACCAGCGCTGAACCCAAACCTCTCCATGACTTTCCAAAGGAAGCCGTGTTCAACGCGGTCAAAAGCCTTTTCTTGATCTAATGAGATCAGTCCAGTGTTTATGCCTAATGAACTGGAGACCTCCAAAACATCCCGAATTAGGTAGATATTATCTACCATAAACCTGCCGGGCACACAGTACATCTGGTCTCGGTGGAGAATCTGCTCCATGGTTCCTCTCAGCCTATTGGCCAAGACTTTGGACAGTATTTTGTAGTCTGTACAGAGGAGAGAGACACGACGCCAATTTCTTATGTCCTGTAAGTTGCCTTTCTTGGGCAAGAGGGTGATAACGGCTCTCCGACAGGACAGAGGCAGTGACCCAGACACCAGGCTCTTATTAAAAATATCCAGGATGTCCTGGGCCAAGATGTTCCAGGAAGCCTTATAGAATTCCACAGTGAGGCCGTCGATGCCCGGAGCCTTTCGCCCCTGCATGCTCTGCAGGGCAGCGTACAGTTCCTGTATGGTCAGTGGGCTGTCAAACTGCGAGTTAGTCTCTCTGGACACTTGGGGAAGTCCACCACAGACCTCCTCCATCAGTTCTTCATTGTTCTTGTATTCGCTTTTGAACAATGAGGCATAAAACTCGACAGCTCTTCTCCTGATCAGGCCCAGCTCCGTCAGCTCTTGTCCTGTCTCAGAGAGCAGAGAGTGGATTTGTCTTCTCTGTCCTTGTCTCTTTTCCAGTCCAAAGAAGAAACTCGATGGAGCGTCCATCTCCATGATATTCTGAACCCGGGACCGGACCAGTGCACCCTGCACTTTAGTGTCCAGCAGGTTGGCTAATGCCATCTTTTTAGTCTTGAGGATTTCAATATATCCTCAATTTCCTGTGGACTCACTTGCACACTCGAGATCCACAATATCAGTCTCCAGATCTCTGATAGATCTGGTGATGTCACGCGTGACATTGAGCATGTGTTGCTGACATTAAAGTTTAATTTGAACCTTTCCATGGTCCCACCACTGCCTCAGACTGACAAATTCTGTTTTTCTGTCTAAAATCGTTCCAAAAAAAGCTTAAAGCCTCCCTGAAAGATTTGTCAACAGTTAAAACAGAGTTAAAATGCCAATAGGCGCTTTTGGGTAAAATATTCCTGATAAAAACGTTACATAAAACCAAAGAATGGTCCGTAAAACCAACTGGTAAAATCTTACACATTTTAATGACACCGATTCTGTGTTTAAAAACATACAACCGATCGAGTCTGGCCAAAGAGATTCTGTTCTCTCTAACGTGGGACCATGTGTACTGTCTGCAGCCTGTGTGCATCCTTCTCCACACGTCCACCAGGTCATGAGAGGAGACCAGCTGCCTCAAAGCATGCTGGGATACTGGATGAGGCTCTGCATGGTTACGATCTAAAATCTCGTTATCAGTGCAGTTAAAATCCCCACCCATGAATAAATAATCCTCCGAGTCACAACTGTTTAAAACATCATTCACCTTTTCAAAGAAGTGTTTCCTCTCTATACCGTTGTTTGGAGCATAAATGTTGATAAAAACCACATTGAAATGTTCAAAACGAGCTCTGACTAAAAGGCACCTCCCCTCCACAACATGCCTGACCTCCAGAGAGGCTGGAGTAAAACTTCCAGAGAACAGGAAGCCCACTCCTCCACTGAGGGTGGTGTTATGGCTTAAAACCAGTTCTCCTTCCCATTCTCTGCTCCAGTCTGCCTCGTTCCCAACATCACTGTGTGTTTCTTGGAGAAACAGGACATCAATGTGTTTTAGTTTGGCCATTTCAAACACTACTGCCCTCTTTCGTGTCTCTTTAGCACCATTAACATTCAAACTGCCTACTTTAAAAACATCCATAATGATGGAGATGTTAAGAACAAGCCTAAAAACAATCAGTAAAATAAATAAAAATAAAGTCTGTTCATTCATTATCATTAAAGAGCAAGTTGTTTCCTGACTTTAATGATCAGTTTTTTCAATCTGAACACTTCCTGGTCTGTCAGGTCTGACTCAGCTCTGTGTTTAACAACATATCTGGATGAATTATAAAAACCCTGCAAATCAGGAAAGTGCTGTTCTAGTGGCACCTTCCTTGACCCTTTGGTCTGTTGTAAAAACAATTTCAGTTTACCAGCAGGGTACACCTGAGCAGCAGTCTGCTGAGTGTGAGACAGGTCGCTGCTGTCAGACACACACCCTTCACTGTCACTGCTGTCAGACAGAGCTGCTCTGTTCTCTGCAGCGCTCGGTTTACCTGCCAGACGCCCAGCTTTACCCCCGACCTCCACAGTCAACAGGCTTCTCCTCTTGCTGCGCTGCTTCAGAGGAGCAGACACCCACCCAGCCTCACAGGCCTCCATCTCCTCAGCTGCTGTGTTCCCCTCACACAGCTCACCTGTTGGTTTGTCTGTCTCACACAGTTCACCTGTAACCTCACCTGTCACTTCACCTGTTTCACACTGTTCACCAGCGACCTCTAATCCTTTACACTGCTCACCTGTTACTTTCCCTGCCTCACCCAACTGACCTGCAGCCTCACCTGCCTCTTCCACCTCACCTGGTTCACCTACCTCTTCTAGCTCACCTGCTATTTTGTTTCCCTCACCCACTTCACCAATACTCTCACCTGCCTCTTTCCCCACACCATCCTTGCCCAGCTCACCTGCCACTTCACCTGAAGTCTCCCCTGTCACCTCACCTTTACCTGCCACCTCCCCCCTCTCACCACTCACCTCAGTGCACTTTCCAGCCTGGCTCTGCATCTCTGCAACCTGCTGTTTCTCTCCAACTCCTGCATCTTTTCCTCGCCTCGCAGCACCGGCCCCCCCGCCGGCCACCGCGGCCATACGCCACGCAGCCGGAACGGGTTGGTCGACGGCAGCGGCGGCGCCCGCCGCCCGCCCCGACACAGTAGCGGGCGGCTCAGCAGCGGCCGCCGCCGCCCCTGTGGCCACGGCCAGGGGCACCGAAGCGCCGCGGCCAGGACATGCCCTGATTAAGTGTCCCTCTTCACCGCATCCAAAACACTTTACAGCGGATGAAGTTGCAAATAAAATATAGTCAAAATCATCCACACGGACTTTGAAGCGATAATCAAAGTCTTTGTCTTTGTTATTAAGTACCATGAAGAGCTGTCTGCGGTGAGACACGACATGTCTCAGCAGAGGAGACTTACAGCCTGACAGCACCTTCCTTATCGGTGACACCACCTTTCCGTGTCTGGACAGCTCTTTGACCAGGAACTCATCACTTATGAAAGGTAGCACGTTTGACAAAGTGATCTTTGTGGCAGGCAGTGTCAGCGGTGTCACCGGCTCAAACATCCCGTTCACCGTGATGCCCGTCTCCACCAACCTGTTCACCTGTTCCACCTTTTCCAGGAAAAGGACCACTGCACTGTTCATGCGGGCAGCGGACTTCACAGAGCCGTGCCCGATGACTTCTCCAACAGCCAGAGCAACCTCCTCCACACTGCACGGACAGCCGGCACCAGTTTTGATGCCGTGCTTCCGTGTCAGCCTGGAGAAGACGCCGCTGGACGCCATACCCAGCTCCTCAGAGCGTGGCTGACAAACAAAAGACAAATAAACACTAAACTAACCAAGAGGGAAAAAAACAACTAAAAGTAACACGAAACTAACACAGCTATGTTCATAAACACACCACACCGAAAATATATCGCAAAAAGAGATAGAAATAGAGAAAAAACACTCAATTTCGCTCAGCTCCTCCACACACGCTCCACTCACACACAGAGAGAGAGAGAGAGAGAGAGAGAGAGAGAGAGAGAGAGAGAGAGACTGAGCCGAGCCGAGCGACAGAGAGAGAGAGAGAGAGAGAGACTGAGCTGAGCCGAGCGACAGAGAGAGAGAGAGAGAGAGAGACTGAGCTGAGCCGAGCGACAGAGAGAGAGAGAGAGAGAGAGAGACTGAGCCGAGCTGAGAGACTGAGAGAGAGAGAGAGAGAGAGACTGAGGAGCTGAGCTGAGAGGAGCCGCTGCAGCCGCGAGGTCGTACGCTGCCTGAGGCTTTATCCATAGGATGAGCTGGACACAGAGGCTGCACGAGGCCCGCCGCTGGTGGAAAGACGGCACGCGTGGAAGAGGAAGCACCCGGAGGTGGAGTTTGGGCAGCTGTAGGTGCGGGCAATGCAAGATACCCTGCAGGAGCTTGTTCATGCTCAGCGCCCTTTGGGGCTGCATGACATGAGCAGGCCAGCCCCTGAGGTCTGGGATAAGGATCCAGATGTGCTTTCTGTTGCAGCCTCTGACAATCTGGACTACCTGCATGACCCCCAGTCTGAGGAGGATGTCCAGTCGCTCTCTGATTTGGGGGATGGCTCTTCACAGGCTTCGGAGCCTGAGCCGATGGACCCTTCTGATAGGGCTGTGGTTGTGAGAGCAGCAGCATGCTTCCAGCTGGTCTGCCAAGCTCCTCTTCCAGCTGCATCAGTGTTTGACAGGGGCTCATGCCGACGCAGGTCGGACGGGCTCCTTGTCCTCCCTGATTTTGTGACTGAACTGCAGTCCTCGTGGGGGGGCTCCTAGTTCCGCAGCCCTTCCGAGGACCCAGCTGGCCAACATTGCAGGGGCGGAAACATATGGGGTGGCCACGGCCCCCCAAGTTGGGCCTACCTTTGCTATGCTAGCAGGAGCTGTGGCAAGAGCTGGCAGGGTTGCAAATCACCCTAACAGGCGCTGCAGGGCAACTGATAACCAGCTTCACCGAGCTTATCATGCCTCAGCTTTGGCAGCCAGGCTGGCGTGCACCAATTCCTTGTTGCTACTTTATTTGGAGGGCCTGCTGCAGGATGTGGTTTCAGCAGCCTCGAGTGGTGAGACGGCTGAGATGCTTCGCGTAGCGGACACGTTGCTGCGGGGAACCAGTGCACATGCTCAGGCTCTTGGTCAGTAAATGGCCTCAGTGGTCCAGGCACGCCACCAAGTCTGGCTGTCCCAGTCCAATTTGTCTGACCAGGACTGCATTGCTGTCCTGGTGGCTCCAGTGGTGCCAGGAGAGGTTTTTGGTCCACCCTGTGAGACAGCCTTGGAGCAGTCTCGTAGGGCAAGGGAGCTGAGCGCTCTGTGAGGGATGTACCAGCCTCACATTTGCACTGGGGTCGTGGGTCCTTTCCGGCCGTCTCTACGGCCTCCAGGGCACCGCAACCTGCCACCCGAGGTCCCCCGGTCAGGGGTGGCCAGGCTCACCAGCATTCCTTTCACAATGACCGCAGTGGGACCACCCATCTCAGGGGCACCAGACCCCAGTCGGCTGGCGGCCGTTTCCGTCGGTGATGGTTATCGGCCTCCAGCTTCACGCTTCACTCCTCAGCACCTTGCTCACTGGCGCCAGTGTACTCGCTGCCCTTGAGTACTGAATACACTGGAGTCAGGGTACAGACTACAGTTCCAAACCGTTTTCCGGAATCATTCCTACCCTCTAAGCGACATGACAGATTGTCAGTCCCTTGTGGCAGAGGTCTTGGCCTTTCTGAAGAAGGGGGCAATAACACCCGTCCCCAGCGGCGAGACGCGCCAAGGGTTTTATTCAACCTACTTCCTGGTT